>NW_008751898.1:108784-127070 GCF_000715545.1 Opisthorchis viverrini | reverse complement strand
TCCAGCTGACTGACCTTACTGAAAATAGCGAAAGATTCAGGGAACCTAACATTGCGATTGAGAGTATGTTATGCTACGGGATGGCCATGTTCCTGTCTTAGTCTGCTTATTAATGCCCATCTCCGATTTTCGGCAAAATGTCAGAAACATGATACTTCAAAGTCTCTGTGCCGGTGTTTCGCTACACAGTCGACAAAATTACGGTTGTTTGACCGACATCTTCAAGTGTTAGACCGAACGCAAACCCTATATAGGTGATGCGCGTGGTTTATTGGTGGAACGTCTACTCCATTAGATCATCATATTCGGAGTAATTGTTAATTTTTGGATTTGTCGAAGGACTTGCAGGTGGGACGCTTGCAGGAATTAGTCACAGACCAGACAGAATACTGTCCTCCTAGCACGTAGACATGACGTTCCCTGAGCAGGCGAAATTATGTTCGGGAATAAGTGCTAAATATATGTGTGCCTCAAATCAGATAGAGAAAGTTTAATAAAAAGGGTTACATTCTGACGTAATACACTACTTATATGATGGTCGAAAACTCTAATGGCCCACGGCCAGTTTCATCCTCCTTGGGGATTATCAGGTGCGGTTATCGAGTTTCCACCAACCTTATGAGTAGTGCATTACGTCTATACATTATCGCGATATCGTACCAACTGAAACATGGGGCGGTCTGATGCAGAACATTCGGATGCTTAAAAACATCACAAACAAGATATTCAGCTGGGTTCCAAGTGAGTCCGCCACCAAAACCCAATTGGTACGCAAATGGTTATATTTTGACTTTTCGTGCATCACATTTGAATACATATGTGTATTTCAGGTATGATACCGCGAGAAAAAGTTGTGCGATGGACCCAAAATCACTATTCTAAGGTCTACCTGGGTGCGTAGGAGTTGAAGCCGAAAATCGGAGCACCGCAGATGTCGAGTGAATCACTAACGTTTCTAAAAATCCACTGACCAATGCAGCATCGTTTACAGAGTTTACACAAGGTGCGAAGAGTCAAGCGGGTAGAAAAGCGGTCAGTGACAAACAGTGCTAGTAAAATGATCTATAGTTGATGAATTTGTTGTATGCGCGGACTGAATCGCGCATAAATGGTGCTTGTGCGTTATGAACTCCCATTGACGTAACCTACCGAAATTATTCACCCCTGGAAACAACGACGCTACAAAGACACCCATGAATGAAAATTCACATTTACAAACTATTTGTGTCTCAATAGAATAGAAAAATGCCACTAGATTGCACCCATGAGAAAAGTAGAGGCCTTTTCTCTGACTATCACGAGGAACCGACGAAGCTGCAGGAGTGAACAGTCGCGTAAGAGGAATCAGTCCTATGGAGGGACAAGTTGCAGGGGATTTTTGCTGCAATGTTGCCATTTAAACATGACACATGCTTCTTTGCTTGCAACCGAGCTTTCAGCAACAAGCACCTAGTTTAATTATTCGCTGAGAGAACCGTGTGCATCGTCTCAGTGTGAGATAGTAGCCGCAACTACATATAGTTTGAATGGCACGCTCATCAGTGAGCACTGAAAACCGTTGAGTCCAGCTCAAGCAGTTCAAAGGTGAAGTTTCACGTGAACCACCATTCATACTGAACACCGGCGTGTGCACATAGGTTGACACCATTAATATGTACACTTAGCATACCTTTAATGATCACGAGATGTATTACGTCTAAGTTCGATCCTGGCAAATGGTTGCAAATCGATACTAACTGATACACTCATCAGAAAACCCATGCCTTCCTTTTTGATACGGCGAACCTACTCGCTAGCGAACACCGGCCAGAGTGGTCGAAAACTTTCACTCTAGAGGGATGTACACCAAAAAAGACAAAAACATGATCACTTTTTGGGGTGAAAATATATGAAACTGCATGGATGCTCCCCTCTTTGCTTTTAGGTAACGGATGGCAGACCTGGTTAAATTGTTGAGGATAGAACCGTTGAAATACATAACAAAACCGAAACGGCTAAGGCAAGAATGTGACAAAACTGATCAAAAGAAGCCACTATAGAGAGCTGGAATTTGCATCAGGTACACTGTTAATGAGGATATTGTACCTTTGATAGCACTCATCTAACTGATAGAGGAGTTCAAGCTGTCGGGTTGTCAGTATTATTTCCTCAGTTTATACCTACCGACCCTTTTGTTTTAATTCGTACATGACAGATCAGTTTGCTCTTTTGTCAGCTAGTCAGTAAGGGTATGGTGTTTTCTAATGTATCGGCATGCCTACCTGAGAGTTCTGTGTTTATCCTATCCGAGGAAAAATGTAGTAATCAGATCGCATTATAAACGCCTGCTTTCAGCCCACATCAAGCATACCAACAAAACTGCATTTTGTTAGTCTGCAAATCAATGAATCAAATTTATCAGTGCTGTGTTAGGTTGACGTTGAGTGTACATTGAAAAGTCCCACCGAACTTGTTGCTGCCTAAAATGATGGATTTTTATGTCGATGCAAGCCACTTTCCCCTCGTCCTCCCTGGGCTTCAGGGAGCCCTTCTGATTGAGCGTCCCAGGGACACCATTTCGGTAGGACCAACCTATGATGCCTGTTTAATTTTTGTCTGTAGCGGTGCAACTAATCAGCTTTCCCTAATTATCATGCCATTTTAGACTTAAATGGCTCTTTCATTCAGGATCCAGAAATCTCCTCGATCATCAAAGAGAAAACTCCTGGAACAGAAACACTGTGCAGAAAAACAAACCGTTTTCGAACATGGAGCTTAAATGGCTCTTTCATTCTGGATCCAGAAATCGCCTCGATCAACAAAGAGAAAACTCCTGAAGAAGAAACACTCAGCAGAAAAACAAACCGTTTTCGAACATGGATTACTGTATCTTTAGAGCAACTGTGGTAACGATGAATTTACAGTCAGAGGTGTTGTGGTTAGAATCCAAAAGCTCCTGCCACCTCCCACCAAAACTCACACTGGGCACGTTGGAAAAGTCCTAAATCTCTAAATGTCTTCAAATTGCAGTTGCCCAGTTTCCAAAAATATGTCATTTTATCAGCCCCAGTCGGCATATTGACTCCGAATTCTATTGTCCCTCTGCAGCTATGCAATGCGCCAAATCAATAAATCGCTTGGAAACGCTCGACCAGCTTTCTACCCAAAGACTGGTTTCATTTACCATAGTTTTTCTTTCACGCGGTGACTGGTCGTGTTTGGAAGGGCAGTGGTTCCTTCAAGCAACACAGCCGTTGATTCTTACCTCAAGGAATGATCTCAAACCAGCTGGATTGATTGCTCTCCGAGTAACCTAATAAACAAAACGATAATCTCAGTGGGACAGTTTAGGCTCCATGCAGTATGCGGGTCTGTTCATGAAGAGCAAGCTAGAACGGACAACAGCTAGAGGACAGTGACGGAAACAAGCCTTGATATGACTGCTTCTCAGCCTGCAACAGAGGGAATCGGGTTAAAGCATAATGAATCTTCAAATTGTGATCTATCTTAACAACTCTGTACCAATAAATCAAGAATCCGAACTTCTTCGATCGCTGTATAGCGGGAAGACTATTAAGTTAGAAACTCTATCACTTTGAAACCGGGTATCCTTTTAATGATTTTTAAACTGTCAAGCCAATATTTAATATTGTGCATGGAGTTTGTATACCCAGTTCTTGTGGAATACTCAACGATAAGATCGGCGATAATTCGAAAATAACCAAAGTCCTGGGATACTCTTCATTGAGAAAGCATACTGTATAGAATTGTTGGCCTGATTATCAGTAGGATGCTTCTGATAGATCAGAGGAGTTCATGCGCTGTTGTCTTAGCTGTCCACCTAAATCCTCTCATCCGCGTGGTGGTTAGAGCTATTGGAAAGTAAGCGAAATTTCAGCTAAGAATTTTCGACTGATCAACTCACGGTGCGAGTTCTAGCATTCTCGTCACCATGCAAAGTGTAAATGATTCACATGCCTTCTCTCAAAATGGTTACCTGTTGAGAAAGGCCCAAGTTTATTTCAATTCACGCCATTCGGAAATTCTTCTGGTAGAAGGGCTTGTAGGCATGAGCTGACAAGGGACTCGCCAAAAATGAGTTCAGTAGCTAGTTCCACTGAAAGTTAGACCTACTAGGCTGAATTGTATATCGGCACCCCTGTAGCTACAGGAAAATTTTCCAATAACAGCCACTGAATCCACTTGAGTAGTACTTCTATGGAAAGGAAATCTCGTGTGCTTTTTTATCCATAATGTCACTCAGACACTTGAGAACAATGTGCTGACAGGATTGCCAAGCAACTCATGTTCTGCAACCAGAGGAGGAAAAATGACGATAACTGCTTCGTTCACCGTGGGTGAGGTGCGTCAGGAACAGAGTAATCGGGATCATAAAGGACGAAAGAAACAAGTTTTGACTGGCGCCTATCATTGTCGACCTACGGGAGGATGTTCAGTTGGTGAAGTTGTGACTGTCAAATGTACACGGATTGAAGCTCAAATGAGCTAGTAACACTAATGGTTGGTGTTTACGAGCTCCAGCCACACGGTGGATGTAGACTGACCGTTTTTTGGCTTGACCTAGACAAATTTTGTGAATCAGTAGTTTGCATATCATCGTTCTTCTTGCCTCATTAGGTCCGTGGGAGTTGGACGAGCCCGGTCAAATAAAACTGTGGTTTTGCATCGAGTGCCTGCAAGGCAATGAGAGCATTTATCCAGCTTCTGGAATTGCAAGGGATTTTGTGGAGGAACACGAATGGGTGTTTTGCGTTCCGCAACTCCCATTTTTTTCGCTCGATTCCCCTATGTAGGTAGCATCACAGTCCTAGCAACTGATTTCCATTAGTTGGGTTGATAGTATCCTTGGGGTAAATCGAACGTCTGCCAATGGTGTTTTATTGCTGAATACGAATACACTCCAAGCTAAAAATTCAGATTGAACTCTTGGGAACACTAGATGAATATACTCAGCAGGACTTGATAACGCAGTCTAACACATTTATACAGCACTAGAACAAAGGGCCCTTTAAGGAATCAACAAACTCGTTTGTAGCGTTGTTTCATCTTTGCCTTGATAGCATTCTGGAACAGTTGACATGAATCTGGTTAACCGTACTTTACTCACTCTCCTCCTCTTGATGACGAGTATTTACCAAATGTGTACAAAGAAAAACATCGCCATCTTACAACGGAATTCTCAACGCTTTTCGAAGATTTTCAGAGTACCTATTTTGGTCCGCTAATACAGGCTAACTGCGGCTATATCGGTGACTTCACGTTACTTAACATTGCTTACTCATCGGTGCGAGAAAGTGAATAGAAAAAAATATGCTGTAGAGAATTTACAATGATTTATTCACAGAATAAGTAAAATGAAATGAATCTGCAGTTGACATTCCTAATCATGGGTTAATAGGTATGACAGACTTGCCATAAGCAGCTGCTATTGATTTTTCCTTCAACGACTCACCAGCCAGTCAATACAATGGCCAGTATTGATTGTTTCTACCAGCGTTGGAATGAGGCGTTTCTCAAAAATGTACATATGAACCCATTTTTAAAGATTGTATTGTGGAATATGCTAAAATGAGACACTTTTATGGTGAAGGTTTCTACACAGTCATTGTTTATCCTTTCTGGTCGTAAAATCCTATTCAGCTTTGCTGAATCTGTTGCAAACAGATCGTTTACTGCAAACACAACCAATATGTGGACAATGAGCCACACATATAAATACTCTTGGTTACTCAACTTTCCTTTTTAGCACTCTTTTTTTCCTGAGGAACATTTAGGCTTACGATGACTGTTAATTGGTCCTCGGTCAATGAAATCAAAACCCACAGGTAAGTGGCTACCCTAATCTATCTGAACCGGTTGGGAGTGAAAATGGGCTTGCTTCTCAGATGTTACCATCAGCGCCAATTTCGTTGAATTGTCTCCGACAGACAACAGAAGAACTTCAGATAAAGTGCCCTGTCCAAACCTCCCTTGTGTACATACCACCGAATGGTGTTTTATTGCATCCCTCTTGGTAACTTGTGCCCATGCACGTTATCTTACTGGGTATTTTAATCCTCCTTCTTGTGTTTTCTCGTTTCGCTACTCCTCGTTATCATCATCGTCATTGTTGTCATCATTATTGACGTCTTTCGTCTTTCAATGCATGATGTACTGATGCGAATTTATAGCACGTGTGCGAAGAAATCATGACACAATTCATGAAACTATTTGAAATGACCAAATTTACTGGTCACGGAAAATAGTAGTTATAGTTTCTGTAGTAGTTCTAGTTTCTGTTACGTTGAGGACCTTAATTTGATTTCGGAGGCATATACTACAAGCAAAACTGAAATATTCCCGATGAGGCATGTTGATTTTCTGCTCGTTTTCAAGGCTTATCTAATCAACAAGTGTTCTGTGGTGAAATGTAGGCACAAGTATGTAACACCATTAGCCGGCGAAAATAATTTACAGCACGTTATGCTCAAAATTAGGAATCATCTTCGAGTTTTGAGTACAGTACCCGTCCGACAGTATACTTTCCAGGAAAAACGGATGATCAATCCCACAGCGTACTTCATGTCTGGGCAATCTTCTTCATAACAGTTGCAGTTTGATGGTGCTGAAAAATAGAGGTATCGGGGAATTAAGGAACCAATATGCTGGGCAATTTCCGCCCTCAGAAGCTCCAGTGGCACATCCAAACACTCAAGCCAGCTTCGGGAGGATGACTACTAACCATCCCTACTGCACACACCCAAATGGAATTGAAGGTTTTCCATCCGCTTTTTCTGGCATAAATAATTCAATCAGTGTGGGAACCTTCCGGTTTGCACACCAGCAACTCCTGTTCCGTTGAAACCAATAGGTATTCACCCTAAAGGTTGCCCGATGAAGAAAACTTCCGGTCCAAAAACAGGCGGCGTCTATAATGGACGCTTTTATTCATATCTCGGAGGAATATCCTATCCTGCATATTTCCCTCTAAGCAGAGTAGGTGGATGATATTCCCCATGAAAACAAACCGGCCCAATCATTGTCATTGAAGCTGACTTATTTGATTTCAACCACAATTCTGTTAGCGACTATCAGCATTCCTGAGGAAAAACTAAATAACCACACCTATTGCGTTTGTAGTAAACGAACAACGGAACGCTTCTGCTGACATGGGTTCATCAGAGAGATTTAGCTCGTGGGTTGGAAACCCATGTTGTTGAACTAGTTTGTACACCTTCAGAAAAAAAGACAATGATAATCGGTCTTTTCAAACCCTAAGAATCAACATTTTTTACTCTCATCAGTGGGAACGAATCATTCAGTCTACCTGACTGGCGCCAAGCAGGTTAAAAAGGGCTACCTGCAGATGTTTGTTTGCGCAGGAACAGTTCTCGTCACAATCGCACAATTAGGACCCTAAAGATCACTTGCTGAATAAACTTGATAGCGTTGAAGAGGTTTCAGCAACCTTGTGAGCAGTTTCTATTATGAAAAAAACGTGATAGCACTTTTTTTTACCATGTTTCTTCATTATACAGTCTCCATTTTTACCCTTTTTTGTTTTGTTGGTCAGTTTTTTGTTCCCACTGTATTACTGAGACTTCAAGGCAACCCTTAGTGGTGAATCATGCACCTCTGATTGGTAGATTAATCGCTCTGACCATAGCATTTTGCTGTGAATGTTCCGAGGTTTACAAACCTTTCGTTGGTTTTTGTTCAGTAATTGGCCACTCCGAAATAAATTGTTTTGGGGTGAAGTGATCCGGCGATAAGCTGGCTACTCTAATGATTGCAGCAGTGAAAATGCTGAGGTACTGCTGAACAAAACTGATTCCACTAAGAAGCTTCAGTGCGACTTCCAAATTCATATTGCATACATTATGAAGCCTAAGCAAGTTACCTGGTTCGCAGAAAACCGCAAGAATTCCACAATTTAGAAGGATACTGAGTTCCTTCCAAGGTTTGTATTTCAAAAGTTATCTATTGCCGTTAGACTTGTTCAGTTCACGTTCAGACAGAAAGCAAAGCACCCCTGCCGTCTAAATCACACAGTCAGTGTCATCTGTCCGTAAGGTCAGTCCAAAATGGAGCATGAGAGCGTGTTCACAGCATCAAACCGGACTGTCAATCTAAATTGTATTCGGTGAGGAACATCACGCTGAGACGTTCGTGTCTATCGTCAAGATGCGTTAGAAACCGCAAACACGGATGTCCACCAGACCCTAGCATTTAGATCAATTCGATCGATACGGAATGTATATAAAACTACTTAGGAAACGAGAGAGAGACAGAGTAAAACCCACTATCAATTCGAATCAAAAATCATGCTCAGGGCACGTGGCGCTCGCCAAAGAACCAATCTGACCAGGTGGGGAGATATGTTTTTTCACGGTCACATTTGGCTTGCCGGTAAGATCGTCTGAAGTGGGCCTGAGAAGATGTAACCAAAGATACGGAATGGTATACAAACTAGCAGATCAATTTGCCCAAACACGCAAGCAAAAAATGCAATCATCCGTGACTGTGGCACCTGGCTGCTCTGTCACCAATTGACAGTCAGTCGATTTACTCACGGTACCACGAATTGACAAATTTGAATGGCTTGATAGTGGAGTTGCCATGGCTCGCTTCTGGAAGGCTCCACAAAACTATGCAGAGTTGTATAGGGCAATGAGCTGTCATACTCAAGTATGTATGCCTCTTTTATTTTGAGGACTCCAGGATACGCAGTTTTGACTGGTTCCACATCATTATCCCAGCAACCCCTCAGCAACCACAGCAGCTTTGCAGCCAGTTGCTTGAAAAAAGCTTGGGACCAATCGAGAATTCAAGAGTTCAGAAACGGTTTGGAAAGAACAATTGAGAAACGTTATCCTGTTAGCAGTAGTTGGAATGCTAAGTTAACTAATGAGTTCAAATCGGTGCCCAAAGTGTCAAGATGCAAGGGATTAGAGATGGGGCGTACGTGTTTATCTTCATATATTCAAGCTGATCGTTTCCACCTAAGTGTAGTAGCATTTCTGTTTCACACCTTCGTTCCAGAGTAAGCTGAACTCTGTGCTGAAGGCTTGCGGTGATGTGGCTTTTCACGTCTTACCTGAATTTTGAATAATGGGGCACACTTCCCCTAGCATAAGTATTGGGAGCGTATTGGATTTTAACTATATTAGTTTATTAACTTCACCTCCCTCAGTGCGATTCGCGTTCATGTACTGCATTTTCTGGGAAATTTTGTATTCTAACCAAAAGCTGTGGTTTCAATGCGCGAGCGCTGCATTTATTCCACGATCTATGGTGGTTGTGACTTGGTTCCTTGAGGTGGAAACACGCCAGAACTTCGAAACTAATGGAGCTGAGCAGACAGACGTGAGTCTCCTTAATGCGCGCATCCATATTACCGGAGTTACACATTACTATCCTTTGTGGTAGAATGGTTTGCTGCGGGTACTTCCATCTTTACGGAAGCGGTGATGCTTCATTTCCTGAGTGAGGACTGGTTAAGGGGAGAGAACCACCAAAGGCAACATACGGCAGTCGTCCATCAAATGACCTGACCACCGCTGTGAAGTTCATGGTATGTCATATGCGACTGAAAACCATTTGTTGGGTGCAACAGCATCAGTAATTTAAAATCTATGCATTTCACACTTTATTCCGTTTCCTACAGCCAGCTGAAAGGGGCCGCTTAGCCTTAGGCCACTTACAAAGTCTTTGAAGGAATTCTTCATGCTGGCTCGTGGGCTAGATATTCGACTCAAGTGCTTAGTAGTTTACGTCAAACAAATCTCTTCCTCTGTGTGTGCAGCAGGGAGGCTATATTCTCTCACGCGCACTAGGAACGGTGGATGATCCGTTTGATTGCCCATTGCTGAATTTCTTTCTTATGCCTCTCGAGCGCAAAGAATCGATACGCTTCAAGCCATGCTGGTGAAAATTCTAGTGTAGAGGCTCCGACAATCATGAAAGTTCCATACAATTATGCGCCGTTGACCATATGTTTGCTGCACACACAAAGACTCAACGCAAGCGCAACTATCGTGTTACCTGCCAACCATCTGAGCCATGAAATAGTCATGAAATGAAATAGTCATACCCATCACAGAACAATTGGCCCTACAGTTCCATCGTATCTGCAAGAGAGTCACCAAACCCAGACCATGCACTGCTTGCGTCTGGATTTACCGTGTCTAAGGAGAGCAACAATAACCACTATACTATTCACTACTCGCAAGATTCAGAACAAAGAAGCAACCCATTCGAGGTAGCATCGTCTCCGGGATAGAAGAAAATAGGTGCCTTTATGGATACAGTTTAGAATTATCACTCAGAGTTGCTTGACTCGTAATCTAAAGGCTGCTCTGGAGAAATGGTGGCCAGTTACGTCTGATGAAACAGGAAAGGCTCGGGCAGTTAGAAACAGTCGGACTGTTGTCCGACTGTGGCCGTTTTGACCAGACTGGGGGGGGGGCTAAATGAAGACCTCGACGATAGGGGACGCACCCGGTCTTTGTTGTCTTTCTTGCCCCTGAAGATGAAGGAGGACAGCTCTTTTACAGCTTGAGGAAACTCATGTTGGGCATTTGTCTTCGCAAAATGTGTTTTTCTTCTGTTTTGGCAGGGTGTGGCCACATCAAATATACTGGTTTGGTAGTAGGCTTCATAAGGTCGTGTTTATTGAAACAGGCTTTTATTTGAAGATGTCGCAAGATGAGCAACGCAGAACTTTCAAATAGATTAAGGAACGTATTACAAGGTGTTTAAGGTGCCAAAAACCCACCTCACCATTGGTTGGAGGTATTCATCAACACAAGAGTATCACATGGAAACTGGCTGGTTAGTGGTTCTTTTATACTCAGTAGCTAACCCACAATTTGTCATTATTGTATTATGGGCTTTTTCGTTGTGCCCGGCCATCGTCCCCCACACCCCCAGTTATAAGCTAGGCATTGTCGCACACTGCAGCAACCGAAATCGCCGTCAGTATTACACTATCCACGGTTGTCTAACTAACGGATCTGAAGGGAAGCTTTGCGCTGATCTGTTCAACAAGTTCATATACTACTAGAATAGCGAATGGAATAGTCCGTAAGCACTCGAGGCCTTGCTGATATCACGCAAGTAAGGACACATTGGAGTGAACGGGTAAGTTCTACTCCAACATGCACCCCAGTCTCCGACCAGTAGTCACATGGACAACAGGAATTCCTTGCCTATGACTCAACTTTGGATTCTGTGCTGAGTATCCCAACCCACATTCCGCAATTTGACAAACTGAAAATCGAATGAATTACCAACCGTTTAACTTATTTCGAAGATTCGGTTTTCAAGCGATTGCGGCTGGAGGGTCTTCCATTATTTCGACCTTCATATTTGTATCGAGCATTCTTTGAACTGAACACCTTCTCAAGGTTCAGAAGGCCTTTATTTTGTCTACACCATTTTCCTTATACTGAATGTGAACTATGTGAGTTTAACGTCCATTATATCCCCGACTCCTGGCAGTTTAGAAAACACCATGCTCTCATAACTACCCCCCTTCCGAACGCTTCGATGGAACAATCACACCGAAATCGCAACATGTGGTGAGGATTGAATTGTCCTGAAGCCTTTCACCACCATTCGACTAAGTCAACCGAAGTTCGATTAGAAATATTTTTCTGAAGCTTATTGTGTAATTTCATCAAATTAGTTACCATGTGGTGTGAACAATGTGCGAGTTGTCGAGTAAAGTGGTAAACCACGTGCTTCGTGGTATGACCCCGATGAAGACGAGTCGTGGCAACCGGCTCACTCCAATCATTTTGTGATTGACAAGTCCGGACCTCTCATGATAAAAGAAACAACAGCTTGCACACAGACACAATTTTTCTTATTAGTCTATTCATTGGACGAAAGCCATATTACACTTTCCTGTCGCTCACAAACATCTCCACCACCAAGTTCACCTTTGTGAAAAAATTGATAATCACCAGCTATATTACTTTCTGATTCCCAATAAACTAATTTATGAAGTCATGATGAAATCTAAGAATACTTCCATAGTTAACACGTGTGATGTTATGTACCAATCACTGTTCGTCACTAATTGAAACAAGGCAGCTGTTCTTAAGCTTTCTTTATACAATGATGAATGATAATTTACCGGCGATTCCGAGGGGTTTCGCTGGTGCTGGCATCGGTTAGACTCAGATGATCAATGGTATCAGATCCACGGAGTCCAGGCGGGGAACCCCACTGTTTTAAAATTCATCTGTTGTATCTTAGCTGCTGAACATGAAGTAGAGCATTGGCCAGCTTGTGATCACTATTTGTTGCAAACAGATTTCAGTCGGTAACATGAAATCTGACTGGTCAGCAGATATCGGTAAAACGTGGATGGATTGAAATACTTGACGTAGAAGGTGAATCATTTGTGCAACACACGACAAGAATAGTAGCGTCCAACTGAAGACGAAACTAGGTGCTGCATTCGTGCTTGCCTGCATAATGTAAATGGTAATCTTCAAGCTGTTTGATACCAGGTAAAGTGTAATAAACTGGTCGTATGGTGCCAGTTTCATGGGAATAGCCAATACAAGGCTTAGAACTCTGACTCTATTCATACATACATAACCCCTGTGTCCCTAAGCTCACGCAGTATGTTCGTAACATGACTAGTGGCAATGCTATCCTAGATGGTCGAACGCTATTGACAGTTTCAAACACGCGATGGCTCTAGCGCTGGTATTGACCAGGGGAAATACAATAGTCCCCCAGAGCAAAAGCGATTCACGGAGAAAAACCCAAATGCTTCTTACGAAGGAAATTATTCGGGTCACAATCGTATACAATCACAATGGTAGAAACACTGTTTAGTCCGTATGCATCTCCAGTGGTGCCTCTCAAGAGCCAATCCTGAAAAAGTTAACAGTGCGACTCCCAGTAGTAATCCTGCTGGGATGTAAATGGTGCATACGCGAATGATTCAATATAAACCCTGTTAACTGCAACTCTTTCAGTTAGAAAATGTGATGTTCAGCAATAAATATGTTGTAGGTGGTGTCACT
The DNA here is from genome assembly GCF_000715545.1 of Opisthorchis viverrini. Taxonomy (NCBI): domain Eukaryota; kingdom Metazoa; phylum Platyhelminthes; class Trematoda; order Opisthorchiida; family Opisthorchiidae; genus Opisthorchis; species Opisthorchis viverrini. The sequence goes on along the minus strand of NW_008751898.1, from coordinate 114,045 downwards.
GATAGTCTAACTTCCACAAAATAATATTTCGACCACTTTTTTTAGAAAATTTCCTACTGGTATTGGCATTGCTTGGAAAGGCTAGGTAACGTTACAGTAGTCTTGCTTGATCTGGGGACTGTCCGGTAACGAAATTAGTCAGTAACATGGCTGAAAATGGCTCGTAAACAGCAACACGATACTTGCGTAACCTTCTGCTAGCGGTCAATAATTTTCAGTAATATGCGATTTGGTAGCAGATTTATACATGTGGGAACAGTTCTTAGCGAACATTCACAACAATCGTAATTGGATATCTCTCGAAAGAGAATGATCATGGCCACTGAAGTGTCCACAGGCGTGAGGTACCCCAAACAAAATAACGGTTGCCACTTGATTTTTCTCACTCCACTCCAATCCGACTCTTTCAGGCAAAATGGGACCTTCTTGGTCTAGAGAAGCTACAATCCTAGCCTTTGTTTATGGGCTTTCTGTCAATCTGCCTGAAGAGAAGCACCTCATTTTTAATTTTTCTCACTCCACTCCAATCCGACTCGTTCAGGCAAAAGGGGACCTTCTTGGTCTAGAAATGCTACAATCCTAGCCTTTGTTTATAGGCTTTCTGTTAATCTGCCTGAAGAGAAGCACCTCATTTTTGCGTTAAAAATTCTACCAGTTAGATATGAGCATCTGTTGGAACGATTGCTAGTTCGGATAAAGTTGTTTTTTTCACGATATTTTGAACCCGCAACAAACCTCTATTAAAGTGCTTTGATCTGGCATCCATAGTTCTTGTGAGCCTGCATTTATTTGGTTCAAGTGCAGATTTTCGCTTTGGTGGGTGTTAAATTCCGGTCGAATAAAGACGCCTTACCTGCGTCTTCTGTAAGTGTTATCATGAGAAGTATATTGATTTGGTTTTACCAGGAGACTCAGCTGAATCCGGCTGAATTTCTCTTTGATGGTATCCTTTTTCAGTTGAACTGGTTCAAGTAGGTGGAAACTTGGGGATGGCGTTTATCTGATAAAACCCGAGAAGGGCGAAAAAATCTTGGGCTATCGAAGAGCCTATGGCAGTCATGTGTGTAGTATGTTACGTCTAGGGTTGTACTCATATTTTGATGGGGAGTGATTATAAACAAATAGATGAAATTTCGAAGCTTCCTACCGTTTCTGGAAATTGGTGAATGAACAAGTCGTTTAACTGTCACTATTCCGGGAAATGGTGCTACTTACCAGTTGTCTCTCCTGTGCAGTCCGCACGCAATCTAACGCATTCTAAAGCGCGCGGTGAAGGGAGAAGTTGCTATAAAGCATTTCCTGAAAGCTCGGATGGCGCGAATCAATGAAACAAAGTTTATATGCATGTAGGAGATTTGAGATCTCAACTAGCCTTACCCAAAATTAGAATCGAACAGATTTTCGACTCGAGACGATTGTTGCATGCAAGAGAGTTGTTCGCTCCGGTGTTTTGTCTCAGTCCAGAACTCAGTTCCTGGACACATTTCTATCGAATTGAGTATTCGTGGGAAGCTATAATTGTACATCACTTCAATTTATCATGGAATCATAGGTCTTTTATCGTTTTCTTGTTGCCTACGCATCTTACCTTTAGCTCCGGTTTTTTTAAAGAATTCTATCATTCCTTTACTACACATAGCTGCAACCCTAGTAACCTCGTAGCAGAAGGGTGAGTAATTCATAGTGACAACGATCGATTATTAAGGAAGGTTATCGTGTCAAAACAAAGCTTAGTGGGCCCAGTCAAATTTCCAAAGCGGGCGATTGGGTTCGAATGTCCTCATTGAGCTGATTGTGGACTAAGGTGGACTACATTTGAAGGCCTCAACCTTCATCTTGTGATCTGGACAACCTTGCTGGACAGTCACTATGATTTCCTGTTTACCGCAGCTGTTAGACGAATACATAAATTTCATCGTTCTCATCGAACCCATTCATTGAGCAAACAGATTCTCTTCATTTGCCTTCTGTGTGAGCAACTGCGTTTTTCATTGCATACACGAATACGCACAAACGTTCACACGGTGATCTTTTCACTGGTCACTCTTATCCCCTCTACCCCAGCGGGACTTCGATTTATAGCACGCGCCTTTCGAACTTTTGCCTGGAAGCCCAAACTGTTGTTACGATCCTGTTAGGCCACGGTTACCCGTGATGCTTGTTCACTCCCAGTGAAGCGTGAAGTGAAAACATGCGTGTGTCCAAGACAATCCTAACACGAATTTTTCTGCTTGACTGAGTTTGAACGAACAAGTTAGATTTCACCTTTAGTAAATCCGATTGGGAGAAAATCAACAAGAAAAACTAGGTTTTGCCATAGCTGTCGTTAGGCGCTGGGTAGTGAGTTGCATAAAAATCTACAGAGATTTACCGACGCGGTGCATCATCGATGAGCAGTAGGCTCATATCACATGCCAAAGCGCGGTATCTCCATCTCATATCGCAGACCAAGTAAAAAAGACGGAGTTCATACTTTCTATTTTCGTAAGAACAAAATAGGGAAATCACCTTAGGACGTAATGATTCTTCATGCAAACACTGACTGACAACGGTGTTTTTTAACGAAAAACAACGCGTAAAAAGGGATGTGCTTGTAGGTCGTCTTTGGTTTATCACTGTAGCGGAAACTTGCAAATCTTCAAAAAAACTGAGTTTCAAGTTCAACGCCACAGAATTGCATGGTGATGTGTACGTCCAAAGTGAAAGAGAACAGACTACTTTGTGATCTTAATAGAGATTTCATCATTGAAGCCAGCTTGTGCTGAAAAGCCTAGAGGCACAAACTGAATGACCGCATCATTCTTGTTGGGAACCATTCCGTGAATAATAGATTAAATTGAGGAGTAACTTTGCAAGTCTAATTCAATGGACCTGTCTCGTTTGATGAGCATGGTGGATGTGGTAGGTTGTTAGCAAAGTACACTCATTTGCAAACAAATTTGGATTTGTGACAGTCTCACCTGGTGAAAGATGGTTCAATTGGTTAGAACGCAAATTTATTAACCGCAAGGTCCGTGGTTCGAACCCAACCTCCGTCTCTCAACTTCCCATGTCTAGGCCTGGGCAACCTGGCAGTAATCCAGTCCTCGTGCTTTTTTCGAGTAGAGTAGCAGCTAGGCAACGGAAGGGTGTTACAGCTGAACGATTTCCTATACGTAGAACCCAAATGAATCTCTCGTTTAAAAACACCTTAAAAGAGGTATTCACCTGGAATCCAGGTGAGTCTTTCGAAAATCCCAATTTAATTTAATCGCTAATTTCGTGCAGTTTGTGTTCAAGTAGAACACAAGATTGACGGAAACGCGGGGACTGCACCTAACCTGATGTGCTCCAAGAAGGGTGAAACCGGTAGAACACATGACGGAAACGCGGGGACTGCACCTAACCTGATGTGCTCCAAGAAGGGTGAAACCGTTCGTGAGCTATCCAAGAATTTTCTTTCATCTTATGCGTAGTGATGGAGTGTATTTGTTCGGATGGAATGGATGGGTGTTTCAGAAGCCCTAAGATGCGCTACGATATTCATAAAGATTACGAAGGGTCTTCAATCTCTTATTGCGGATCAGAAAAACCTGGTCATCTTCTAACAAGCGTCACCGAGCCACATGGTATATCCATTTTGCGAGCAAATCCGTGTGCTAACATTTCTGGCGAGAACCTGGTCCTAAATTTCCGAACTCCACACTCACAAGGAGGTGCACTTGCGTGGTGAACTGGCTAGCTGGGGTCCTACAGTGTTGGGGCACGTTAAGTCACATTCTTGGGAACCACACGGCAAGCCATAGTTTTCAAGTTGGCATGCAAACGTTCTCCAAGAGCCTAGTAATTTAAATTTGATGGTAGTAACAACTAAATAATGTAACCACTAACATTGCTCTGAAGAGTCAATTTTATATGAATAATTTGCGTGCCGCACAAGAGAGGTCTTTTCGCAAAGGCATGTAATTATCGACAGATTAAAATACGGTATAACCTGAGTCTTCACATTGGTGTTTCCTAGATGAGATTGCCAGAGTCAAAGTAAGGATGAAATACATCTTAGTAATTCTGAGTAATTTTTTGTTTTATCCTACATTTTTAGATCCCAGCTCACACAGAAACTTGCTTCTGGTCCACCGGAAGATAGTAGGAACCGATAGAATAATTGCTGTTTGCAGTGTACCTGCTCTGAAGGACACATGGTTACGACCATATTTGTCTAGTCAGGGTGGGCCGCAGTGCATACACAGCCAAGGCTACTCGAGCCACATGATTGTTCCATTGTAGACTGAGATTTATTGCCAAAGCAGTGCAGAATAGTTGAGTGGACGAGACCGAATTGCTGTTAAGCATTATAAGATAGGCTTTCCAACGTTTAACTTCGATTCACCATTGGATGAGAGCCCAACCACGGTCGATAAAACAACCGAACTTATGTGTCCGTATAGAACAAAGAAAGAAATTACTGAAATTGACCCTCCAAGCAGAACCTTGCTTGATGTAGATCAACCTTCAACATATTTAGAGAGCAGCTTCTGCGGACAAATGAAATATATGAGAAACATATGATCACACTGACCATTTGGCTTGTTCATAATTTTCAGGCGTCATTTTGATGTTCAGATTAGCAAAAGGCACCTGTAATTTCCGTAGCACGAGGCCATCTCGTTGACAAGTTCGTCAACGGTACAATCTCAATCAGGTGTTTCGCGTAGCATTTGTTGATTTATGTACATTTTCGGGTTTCTAATTGAGCGCGAACTACACCTGTCACCGAAAAACTCCAGCCATACACAAGTCTTTGCATCAAACTCGAAGAAAAGAGGAATAGAGCAGTGCCCTCAATGGTTTAGTGAGCTCATGCATATGGCATTAAAGTGATGACTCAAACTATCGGGCGGCATGTTAGGTCTGGGAGAGTTACTTTAGTTTCTGAAAAAAATATCAGCTGAGGTTTGCTGTCGACACAGTGTCGTTAAGTGATGTTGACGTTAAAACAAGACCATGTTTTAACAAAGCCTGTCAACATAATTAGTGCACCAGAAGAAAAAAAACAGGGGTCAGTTTGTAATACACTACTCATAAGATTGTAGAAGGCACTTCGACAGCCCATGACCGGTTTCGCCCCTCTTGGGGCTCATCAAGTAGGTGCAGACCCCGAATTTTCACTCAACCTTATGTTCTACTTGAGCACAAATTGCATGAAATACACTACTTTGCATGCCAGTTTTGTTTTGATGGGAGACTTACCTGGACCCCAGCTGAATCTCTCGTTTGTGAAC
>NW_008751898.1:59749-108594 GCF_000715545.1 Opisthorchis viverrini | reverse complement strand
AACAACGCATAAAAAGGGATGTGCTTGTAGGTCGTCTTTGGTTTATCACTGTAGCGGAAACTTGCAAATCTTCAAAAAAACTGAGTTTCAAGTTCAACGCCACAGAATTGCATGGTGATGTGTACGTCCAAAGTGAAAGAGAACAGACTACTTTGTGATCTTAATAGAGATTTCATCATTGAAGCCAGCTTGTGCTGAAAAGCCTAGAGGCACAAACTGAATGACCGTATCATTCTTGTTGGGAACCATTCCGTGAATAATAGATTAAATTGAGGAGTAACTTTGCAAGTCTAATTCAATGGACCTGTCTCCTTTGATGAGCATGGTGGATGTGGTAGGTTGTTAGCAAAGTACACTCATTTGCAAACAAATTTGGATTTGTGACAGTCTCACCTGGTGAAAGATGGTTCAATTGGTTAGAACGCAAATTTATTAACCGCAAGGTCCGTGGTTCGAACCCAACCTCCGTCTCTCAACTTCCCATGTCTAGGCCTGGGCAACCTGGCAGTAATCCAGTCCTCGTGCTTTTTTCGAGTAGAGTAGCAGCTAGGCAACGGAAGGGTGTTACAGCTGAACGATTTCCTATACGTAGAACCCAAATGAATCTCTCGTTTAAAAACACCTTAAAAGAGGTATTCACCTGGAATCCAGGTGAGTCTTTCGAAAATCCCAATTTAATTTAATCGCTAATTTCGTGCAGTTTGTGTTCAAGTAGAACACAAGATTGACGGAAACGCGGGGACTGCACCTAACCTGATGTGCTCCAAGAAGGGTGAAACCGTTCGTGAGCTATCCAAGAATTTTCAGCAATCTTATGCGTAGTGATGGAGTGTATTTGTTCGGATGGAATGGATGGGTGTTTCAGAAGCCCTAAGATGCGCTACGATATTCATAAAGATTACGAAGGGTCTTCAATCTCTTATTGCGGATCAGAAAAACCTGGTCATCTTCTAACAAGCGTCACCGAGCCACATGGTATATCCATTTTGCGAGCAAATCCGTGTGCTAACATTTCTGGCGAGAACCTGGTCCTAAATTTCCGAACTCCACACTCACAAGGAGGTGCACTTGCGTGGTGAACTGGCTAGCTGGGGTCCTACAGTGTTGGGGCACGTTAAGTCACATTCTTGGGAACCACACGGCAAGCCATAGTTTTCAAGTTGGCATGCAAACGTTCTCCAAGAGCCTAGTAATTTAAATTTGATGGTAGTAACAACTAAATAATGTAACCACTAACATTGCTCTGAAGAGTCAATTTTATATGAATAATTTGCGTGCCGCACAAGAGAGGTCTTTTCGCAAAGGCATGTAATTATCGACAGATTAAAATACGGTATAACCTGAGTCTTCACATTGGTGTTTCCTAGATGAGATTGCCAGAGTCAAAGTAAGGATGAAATACATCTTAGTAATTCTGAGTAATTTTTTGTTTTATCCTACATTTTTAGATCCCAGCTCACACAGAAACTTGCTTCTGGTCCACCGGAAGATAGTAGGAACCGATAGAATAATTGCTGTTAGCAGTGTACCTGCTCTGAAGGACACATGGTTACGACCATATTTGTCTAGTCAGGGTGGGCCGCAGTGCATACACAGCCAAGGCTACTCGAGCCACATGATTGTTCCATTGTAGACTGAGATTTATTGCCAAAGCAGTGCAGAATAGTTGAGTGGACGAGACCGAATTGCTGTTAAGCATTATAAGATAGGCTTTCCAACGTTTGACTTCGATTCACCATTGGATGAGAGCCCAACCACGGTCGATAAAACAACCGAACTTATGTGTCCGTATAGAACAAAGAAAGAAATTACTGAAATTGACCCTCCAAGCAGAACCTTGCTTGATGTAGATCAACCTTCAACATAGTTAGAGAGCAGCTTCTGCGGACAAATGAAATATATGAGAAACATATGATCACACTGACCATTTGGCTTGTTCATAATTTTCAGGCGTCATTTTGATGTTCAGATTAGCAAAAGGCACCTGTAATTTCCGTAGCACGAGGCCATCTCGTTGACAAGTTCGTCAACGGTACAATCTCAATCAGGTGTTTCGCGTAGCATTTGTTGATTTATGTACATTTTCGGGTTTCTAATTGAGCGCGAACTACACCTGTCACCGAAAAACTCCAGCCATACACAAGTCTTTGCATCAAGCTCGAAGAAAAGAGGAATAGAGCAGTGCCCTCAATGGTTTAGTGAGCTCATGCATATGGCATTAAAGTGATGACTCAAACTATCGGGCGGCATGTTAGGTCTGGGAGAGTTACTTTAGTTTCTGAAAAAAATATCAGCTGAGGTTTGCTGTCGACACAGTGTCGTTAAGTGATGTTGACGTTAAAACAAGACCATGTTTTAACAAAGCCTGTCAACATAATTAGTGCACCAGAAGAAAAAAAACAGGGGTCAGTTTGTAATACACTACTCATAAGATTGTAGAAGGCACTTCGACAGCCCATGACCGGTTTCGCCCCTCTTGGGGCTCATCAAGTAGGTGCAGACCCCGAATTTTTACTCAACCTTATGTTCTACTTGAGCACAAATTGCATGAAATACACTACTTTGCATGCCAGTTTGGTTTTGATGGGAGACTTACCTGGACCCCAGCTGAATCTCTCGTTTGTGAACCGAAAGTGTGACATCTCATATATCGTACCAGCTGGATTATGAGGTGGGACCCCAGCTAATCTCTCGTTTGTGAACCGAAAGTGTGACATCTCATATATCGTACCAGCTGGATTATGAGGTGGCCTGGTGCAGCGCATTCAGTTTCTTATAAACACTATGAAACAGAGATGAAGCTGATTTCCAGGCGAGCCTCTCGCGAGACTAAATTAGTTTGCAAATGAGTGTACTTTGCTAAGGAATCAGTTTGCATCGTTCCGTGAAGCCGTTTCCAACACAACCACCATCTCTCTCCTTTAAGCTTGGACAGTGGTTTTTGTCCCTGAATCGAGTTAAAAAAAAGACTGAAGTTGATCCTGGTCATATCACCAAATCCAAAGACTCAATCTCCGTAAGCTTTGCAGCCGAACAAATAAGGTCTATAAAATGTCACCTGTAAAGCATTGAGATCACACAATACACTGATTCTTCCAGACAGTCTAGACCAGTGGGACGCTGACAGATGACGGTGGATCCAAATCACTTTTCGGTTTATTTGGAGGATATGATATTAAGTAAGTTCTCCATACTCTCTTGGTGAAAAGCTTTATCATCAAACGGGAAAGGGGAGCTTTTTTCGCTGCAATCGCTGCTTGGATTTGGGGCCACTATCATGCGTTCAACATAATTAAAAACCAGGATGTCATCTCACACCGCTAGATTGGCGATAGTCAAAACCTATTTTCCAAAACTAAAGCAAAAGAAATACGTCTGTATTTGTGTACGCCGTACGTCGTATTTGTGTGAGCACATGTTCTACGCATAACCACACAGAAATCTGATTCCGCGAATTCAGGCTGGTCACAGTCACGAGACATGTTCCAACGGACATGGCGAAATGAGTAAAAGTAACTAGCCTTGTTAATAATAAGTCAACGCGACTTGTCCGTACATTATAACAGCCACTAAATAGAACTAAGATGGTGATCTGGTAGAATCAGTGCGACTCACAAATCAACGCGTACTCTAAACCAAAGACCTGGACACGGAGAACTGGGCCAAAAACAAGAACATGAAGGTGAGCTTACAGAAGATAAGGTTCCACTAATTGTGCCAAGGTAATCATGTTCATAGCCATCGGAATTCCTAGTCTGTTGATTCACTGCGAAGGTCGCAACGGGATGATCTCATAAACGCGGTGGGTGCGTTTACTTGGAGTTCTGTGGCAGCCTACGCCATGCTACTTTGTTTTTACGGCTTGGTCAACCTTTCCCTCAACTCACTCACCCACTCGCCGAAATCCGTTTCGGAACTGCTGATATCCGGCGCATAAATCTTACCCGAAATTCCACAATATGCCAAGCTTGGCAACCCACGGATTTTGAAACAAAAGACATGCGGATTAGCGTACAACAGCATCGGCCTCAAGAAATCAAGATGGACACTACTTGTCACACACACACACATCTTCGTGTTGACCAGTTGTGCGCGCTTGTCCTGCATACACGGAACAGCTGTGGTGTGCTCAAGTGTTATCAGATCAACTTTTCTCGGGGTTACCGCTATGGGGATTAGGGATTAGCATGGTGTAGAAAAAAGAAGCGTTCTTCCTGGCGCACGCTCTTTTTGTCCGACTCGCCGACGCTAAACAGCTGGTCATCCTATTCACAGATTTATCTGGTTTTTGAAGGCGCTCTTGAGCTGAGTTCCGAATGTAGTTTAAGCTTACCTACTTCGCAGAGTCACACAGGCTAAGGCTCGCATCGGCTGCAATTTCCGCTTTTCACAAGACAATAAGGGCAATAAATTTTTCAAGTCGAGGGTCTCGAAATATGAATTCTCCGCGCTGTCAGAGTCCTCCTATAATCGAGCAAGAAGCACCACCTATACACACTTTACTCGACGACGTATAAATTACAACTATTTTGAATTTTCTTCTGGCACTGAAATAATTTTGTCCAACAGATAAAGCGAAGCCCACGAAATGGACATGATGAGAGGTCATCACTTTGTGGCTGAACTCAGGTCACATAAGCTGGAACCGGTAACCTGACAGTAAACTGAGTTCTTGATGGCCATTCCACTAAAATGCCTGTTCCTCACAGAAAATTTCAAGGATGTGTGTCTTTGAAAAAGCATGGCAGAACTGTCTACAAACTACGTACGAACACTTTGTATTGCCAACAGTTCCACCTTTTTTTCAGCTCAATGCCACCTCAAGAGACAATGGAAGGATAGTTTACACGAGGAACATCCCTCTGCAGGATCACAGAAGATCAATTAGTTATTCGGCTACTTTGGCAGCATTGCATTAGACACTATGTATTCACAGCCTCATGAGATCACATTTACTTACTGATTGTAGCTACGTTTAAAAATGGAACATTTTCACGGTGGCTGGGAAGCAAATTTCTTTAATCTGTTTGAGACTTATCATTAAGTTAAAGATGAATTTGAAATAGAAAATAGTGTGATGTTGCTTGTGGGTCGGGGTAATGCACTGCTACGGGAATGAATAATCCCGCGTGCACACGTGCTTTTGGTGGCCATCGCCAATTCATGTGAATGAACCTGTCGCGGTTCCAGGAGAGTATAGACTTTCGTACTCTTTTCACATAATGTGCGACCATCTTCTACATTGATGTGATGACTGCTCTGAGGTATGGCTGACAAAGCGTCGTTAAAAGCGCAACAAATTGGATGGGTGTCTGCAGATCCGGGATGCTCGGTTCCTTCCATATTTTGTCCACCTATATGTTCAGTGGATTTCCGATAGTCCTTACAAGTTCTTGATGACTGTTGCCATGCATTGAACCTAGTTAGAGTTATTGAATTTATCTTAATTACCGCATGAAGTTGTTATTCAATGTAACTTTAATAGTCCCATGGGAACTGTTGTGTTTCACTCGTCACAACAGGTTTTCACAGTCCATTGGCTAAATTTCTTTATAATTATTCGCTTTTTTCGGCTGAAGTTGGAAACATTTTACGCGATCCTTTAACTACAGTTCCCTGTAGTAGCTTGTTAGTTGATATTGACTAAGTGTGCAGTATTGTCTATGGAATATCGTTCGAAAGGTGGCAATCGTAACTGAATTGCCTCCGTAACAGCTTCTAGCCTGTGGGCGAAAATTATCACATTTCGGGATCTTTTCTCAGTTTTAATATTAGCCCACTGTTCCAACTAATTCCAGTGCGTCTCGATGGGGCGAAATCCGTTGTAACATAGAGAACAACATAGAGAAGCTAGGATAAGCGGCATGGAAGTAAACGTCACAGAAAGTAGCGCGGTGGAAGAAACTAGGACACGGAAGAAAGTCACACGAAAAAATCACACAGGATGAAACCATGTGGAACAACGTGCGATAGTGGATACCTCATAAGCACAAGCATTCAGCAGTTATGGACTGTTCACTGGGTTTCTGATTGAATGGAACTCGATCACCGTCGCCCATCTTGGAAAAATTTAGGATTCGATACAGCCCCATTGGAAACTACAACATATTGTTGTAGTTCAATGTACAATGTTAGACAGAGCCACTGGGTAAACATGAACAAGAAGGAGAAAAACCGAACCAGACCATAACTCAGTGAACTGACAAGCTATTGCATACCAGCAATACCTCGCGTGTACATCATGCATCTATTCGTCTGCCCATCAGACACGCGTATGAGACTTCAGAATCAATCGATGGATGTTTAGTGGGTCGAACCTGCCCAAAGGCTTGCGTCAGACATGGGTGAATAACGAAGATATTGACTAAAACTTTCGCAGGTCCAGCTTGGACGTAGGCAATATCACCTGAATCTAACCGAACCATCTTCAACACCCATTTGACGTTCAATTCCTCTCATTTCGGCCTTTTTTCTAATACAATCAGTGGTACTTGCACTTTCGTACATCGGAATACAGAGTGAGTGTTGCATTGGCAAGGATGTACAGACTTGAATGAAGTTTAGCACCACAGCCAGATATCCGGTTCCCACTTTTTGTCAACACTGTTCTTGAATTGAACACTAAACTGCACGCAATTCGCGAAATGCACAAATTCGCAGATTAAATCAGCGTTCACGGGAAACACACTTGAATTTCTGCAAATCAACTCATCTCGTCATTTGTATACAAACTGGTGTCTATATATACTATGGTTTTGACGTAAACACGAGTTCTTTGCCTACCTAGTAATTCCCCAGGAAGACGAATGTGGTAGTGGGCTGTCCAGGAGTTTTCATCAACTTTAGTAGTTGTATTTTTCGTCTAGATAAAAGCCTTATTCACAGTGTTTGAAACATCTTTCATAGTGGAGAAATTACTTTGTGCGACCTAAAATTCCTTCTTTGTGATGGAACAAACTACACATCCCTGTGTTTGTGACCTTCGGTCGCGTATGTATAGACTGGTATAAGTGTGAAAAGCCATCAAAGGCATTGGATATTATTTTCCATGTGTTCATTCATCAGCAGACCTCTATGGAAAACCGGAAAATTGAAGCTGTCAACGGCCGGTCAGTTTTTAGTTGGACCACTTAATAAACCGGGTCTAGCTATCAACACAAGCAGTCTCCTCTGGAAGACTCCCCTTAGGGCCATTACGTTATCACGTTGTGTCCTCATGTGCTACACACTTTTATACACGAAAAATGTAGAATGAAGCTACGATAGAGTAGTACAGACAGAATAAAGCAGCAGTGGACTAAAAGGCTTCAGAATGGTTGCTGTAGAAGACGGTGTAAACAAGTACCAAGGATTTTGGATATGTCCATGTTATCCAAGAACATATCTTTTACAAATAGATGCTTTCTATGATGCCTCAGTACACTCGTAAGTATGAATAAAATGTGATATACTGTGGAGCAAACATTTCGCCCAAAGATGTGGGGATACAAGTTCAGGTATACCAGTTAGCTGGGACTAACCGAAAAGCAGTGAGTGGCTGGCCGAGGCAGAATCAACACCTCCATGTGACAGTTCTGGTGGTATAAGGATGGTTGACATGATCCGAAAGCGATCGCTCCAGTGTTCGGACGAATAGTCTTGGGACGATCGGGTGGCACTGAGTAAATCATGCTGACATGGCGATTAGTACTTTCTAAACTGGCCACAATCGCTCTTGCCACTTGCTTCATTTTGCGGAATCCATCACACAATGACAGATGCTTAGCCATTCTTCAGAACAGGAGCGGAGCAGTACAAACGACGTAGTTCGTGCCACGTTCTTAAACGAAACAGCAGATAACAAAATAATAGCCGTTGACTTGTTCCTTATCACTGATGTTGGTATTGAGCAGGCTGAGGCGCATACTTTTTGTTTAAAGATAGGTTTGGATGGTTTCGGAATCTCTGATGATTTTGAAAGATATTCTGACGCAGACAAACGGTTCGTGGACTGTCCGCATTCTTCCCCTTTTTTCATCCTAGTCGGCTTCAGGTGTATCAGTGTGAATTTGTCTGGGCACCCAATTTCTTTCAGCGTCCCGGGATATATTTCAGTTCATCTTCAACTGTCTCAGCGGTTGGAATTTAAGCTTGCCTCATCACAGTGTCGATGTTCCTTTTTAATTTTGGAAAATAAAGAGTAAGACTGGTGAATTCACCATGTTTGTTGATGCAAAAGCGGAGGGAGACTTATCGTAACTGGCAGTTCAAGGGACCTACCAAAATCGGTCACTCTAAATTGGATAACACTCAACGCGATGCCCGACCCATGAAGGTTATGCTATGATATGAAGGGCGCATGGATTTATCTGGATAGATAAACTGATATTTCCCCAGCTTCATACTTTGACAATATGAGAGGTAGCCCTGCTTACTCCATGACTGGGGAAACATATTTACTTAAAAAAAACTAAAACTTCTGCATACTGGATTGCCTTTTCAAGCATAGGTTAAATGCGCTGCGATTGGTTCTGTCTAACTGAATGCGTTATTTACAGTACTTAGGGTGCACAGTTGTGAAAGGGTTCCTCAAAGAGTGGCTGCGCTGAATTTTATTTAGAAGGACAGGGCAGTGAATAAACGTCATTACTTTAGAGGAAGCCTATAGAAGAATAAAACAGTACTCATAAGTGCCCCTTCTCATGGTACGAGATGTATTTTAGCAGACAGAATTCATGACCCCTTGCACGTAGTAAACTTTCAACGGTAAAAGATTCAAGTAGAAAATTTTTCAGCATTTGTTTTACTAAAGCCAGATAACTGACTCTGAGGAGTGACACTTTCTGGGTTCCCTTCGACTGCCATTATGGTTTATTTGGCTCTTTGTAACTTGTTTCCAGATGATGCCAGAGGTTGGGTTGTTGTTACACTTCAAGATTAATACAGTCTCCAGAGAATTTATGCCTTTATTTACGTCGACGATTATTCTGAAGAAAAACAATGCTCTCTAGCCGTTTGCTTGTAACCAGCACCCATTTCCTATCGTCTGAGTAAACAGAGTCCAGATGACGTGACACGCACAAAGACGTACTCTCGTTTGTTCCGAAGCCAATAGATTGAAAATCTTTTAAGTCGTACTAAACTCCTGAAATCGTTATTGCCTAGACCCACCGCACATGTCTCTAGCGCTTACCGCGGTTTTCTCCTTCAATGTGCACCGGGGCAGAAAGTGGGTTGGCTTCACTCGCGCGCGTTACCTCCATCTGGCCTGGGTGAAAGTTGGTAGCGTATCTTGTTGACATCCAATGGCGAGCAAGATAGATACCGACTAGCAGGCTGCCCCCATCGAAATCTATCCAATGAAAGCACAGCGCGAGTAGAAGGCAAGATGGCAAGGGCGGATTGAGCCAATCAGCAGTCAGCGTCTTCGAAAAGTAGACAGCAAGAAATCAGTGGATGGTCTGAAACGGGCGGAAGACAAACAAGGTGAGATTCAGCCTGGTTTGCTAAAACGATGAAGGGAAGGCGGTAGACCAGGCATGCAACTGTTCACTAGGAGGGGGGAGATGGTGGCAGCCGAGAGATCGTGATCAGACAGCTGTAGGAGCACGGCAAAAGACTCAGCATTTCGAGTGTGGTTGTGAAGAGAATCAGGAGAGCCGCAGAAGTGGCACTTTTAAACTTGCCGAAGCACACTTAACCCCATCTCTCGTTGTCGACTGGAGCACCATCCACCAGGCTCTTAAATTTCGAAAAACACTCATCGTCATTCCGTCCCTAATCCTTTATCCCCGCTCAGACTGCTTGAGTGAATTCACTGGGACCTGATACGTGACACTTCAAGTTTATCCAACTCAACCTCTTGACAATCACAACAGCAACTGTCTGAAGTGCGAATTGAGTGCGTTTACCCAAAGAAGAATTAACCTGAGATACTTCATCATCATCATCGTTCCACCGAGTTCAAGATAAACTACCTACAACTGACAAGTGCTCACTCCCCTGTGTGACTTGGTGAAGGACTAGTTGGCGTTAAAGAGCACACTCAACCACCCACTTAGTCAAAGACAGGTAAAGTTCGACCGCTAATTTCAAGGAGATTTGATAAGGCACTCAAGATTCTCAAAATCTGATTAAAAAACAGTGTGGACAAGGACGTGTTTCAAGTACCTTCACGATTTCCAAGTGGACCCTTGTGGCTACGAGGCTAAACTAGCAACACTGGCTTTTGCTCACTGACCGGTATTGCGGGGGTGTATACTAGTTACCAACTATGGATCCTCAGCTGCTGTAAGTCTTCATTTTTTTCCCATCATAAGCATTCATAAACATTCAACCTAGTAAATCAGAGTCAAAATCTGAAAGCAATTGGAATATGTTTAGTGATGACCACAGTTCAGCTATCTATCTTGTATTATGTACTTTGATAAGTTTGTGAGTGAACGAATGAAAAAGCACCCATTAGAGTTTCATCTAGCCTTAACGTAATGCTTGCACAGGCTTTGACAATACATTTTGGCCAAAATCCAAGACAGGTTTCTACATGAGTGGGGACCAACACCAACACCCCTTCAGGTGCTGCGCACAGTGTCTTTCGTGAGTGATAGTAATGTGAGCTGACTCATAAGTTAACTGGGTGTTGATGTCAATCATAGTGGTGCGCATGCGTGAATTTCCGGACAGTGTGTATTTATTGCTTCAGCGCCTTAGCGACACAACAGGCAGCTTGATCACCAGATATATTCGTATGCGATGAAAGCGATCATAAAACAGTCAGTAGGAAAGTACTATCAACCGTATGGTAAAGGAGTTCCAATCATGACAGTACTACCCTGATCACAACTGTAGAGAATTTCGAATACATATCAAGTCAACAAGGGTTTGATGACTCCCACTTTCTCAACTACTCATGGTTATTTGATGGGTCCTTGATTTTATTATCTCAGTTGTGGAGAAAATTTCCATGGTTAACCTCCTCCCCATGTTGCTAGCACACGTGTACTGACCACTCAAGCCAAACGGTTGTTTACCGGATGAAACAGAAATAACAAAACTTCAGTTGAAACTTTCAGAGAATCGAAAAGTTTGGTTGAAGGAACTGAAGGAAATGAGTTTCTTCTAGTAATGTAAGAAACTTTGAGGGTCAACCAGCATTGGCATTTTCTGACGGGTTGTGTAAACACTGTAGAAGCTGAAGACCTCATCTGCAGCAAATTGCGTCCATTGAGATTCAGACAATCAATAGTCGAATTTAGTGATCTTCGGCTATGTCCTGTGAATTCGAGGGGATTTCAGATTTGGTAGAACCGACGGATGGTTTCCCGGTTATGGCAGTATTCCTGTTGGGAGGCAAAATAGCTTACAAAGAGGTAAGTACAAATAATATTTGGCAGTTAAAGTGAAGGGTAAAGCTCGACATTATGGGATACTTGACAGAAATTCAATTCTGGATGTTCATTCAGAGTCTTGTGTAATCCAGTAGTCACTCCTTCATGTTATAAAACAGCCATACACCAGGTTGCAACGCACTTGGGCATAACTGAGTCATGAAGCTACAGACATATATAAATGTGTTCGCATATGAATATATACCGTTCAGGACCTGCAAAAAGTGCCATTTAAAGCAGCTATTCACCTGTAAAAAATATATTCCAAATACAGCTTCAGTATTTCAGTGAGAAATTTAGGCACCTGCCGCTGATTGATAATTGATAATTCACACTTAGACAAGATCTGCAAAGATAGTCTGAGGATGTACTCTTTGGCAATGAAGGGCCTGCCACTACTGGACACACCGGATTTGGCAGCTTATCAGTGTAAAGCTCGTAACGTCTGCAAGTGTCACATTGAGGCTTAGGAACATGGTCCGTGAGGACGGCAACACCTGTGAAAAGTACATTGTAATACTAAGTGGCAAATCTCCTTAATCGAACATGGTCGTGAGGACGGCAACACCTGTGAAAAGTACACTGTAATACTAAGTGGCAAATCTCCTTAATCGACCTCCTCCTATTTTTCCCTCCGGTTATTGCAAGTGAATCAGTTTGGGTTGTTAGGGGATTCCAAGGTATTTTTGTGTTAAAAACAAAGCACTTCATGAAATCTTAGGTTTTTAACAAATTTTCCTTTGGATTCCTGCAAAGTGATAATTTGGGTCGACGCGCATACATTTCTCTGTATGAGGTACAATCAATAATCGCACTGATATGAATGATCAACATAGGTTACCTTCGGTCAGTCACCACTCACTCAGTGAATTGCATGAAATGAAGTCCGGAAAGAGGTCTGTCTTCCTTTTGAATAGTTTACTTGAATAATTAACTAATAATTCGTCAAAAGGGTTGCAGTAAAGGAACTGCGGATCATAATATACCGGCTTGATCGAGAGAACCCTTACACCTTTGTGACGGTAGAACTCGGTAGGATACACATATTTTCTTAGTAGGCGAGAATAATTACGAAAAAAAATAAAGACATCTAAAAGTAATCCGCCGTGTCCATAACAGCTGGCAGCAAAGTTAACACACGAAATGGGATTATTCGATTTCATAGTCATCAATAGCTGGCTTTCGTGATTCAAGTAGCGTTACAACACGTGCTGAACTGCTACGCTGTCAAGAAAGTAAACTATGTATCATCGCCATCCTCTAGCGCAAGGAGCGGTGAGTACAAGTTGCTATTTTTCTCTATTCCTTACACGGTGATGCGTCCAATAGCGAAAACATCAATGAAGTATCTTAACGGTATTATGCGCAAATCTGGTTTTGAAGACCAGCAGGGTTCCTCGAAACAAAGCCTTCAGCACTTATGACAGCAACCAGGCTTCTTGAGGAAATAAGTGTGTGAAAGAGCCAACTGTGTGAAAGGTTCAACTATTACGTAGTTAGGTATGTCATTATACGTACTGATCCTAATTGTTACTTCACTCGCACTGAACGTAACTAGCCCTCTGTACATTGCTGTGCGTTGCTCTGATGTATGGGAAATTTTAGTCCGAATTTAAATGCTAGCTCCCTTACTTGAAATATCTTTTCTTATTGGATCCACACAAAGTTTTTTGACCGAGCTTAACAACTGGGTTGCGTAGCTCCACCGTCAGTTCAGGAAACATCGCCGCGCACTGATGATATCTACCCGACTGATGAAGAGATGTCTGCAGTCTAATGCCCGGGACAAATTACACCCAACTGCCGGATCCAGATGTTGTTGATCATCTACATTTAGTCGCTAAGCTGTCTGAAAAACGCGTCTTCCGAGGTCGCTGAAAATTGTTAGAAAGGTCACGATTGTTTTGCTCCGCAAGGAAATCATCGAATAGGCGTAGACCACGAGTTTCCATCGGTTTTGTGTGTTGGCTGAATACCTAATTTTATGGAACGGCCGAAGTACACTCATTTTAAAGTTAGTTTGGTGTCGGCGAGAAACCAAATTGAATGCCGACTGAGTTTCTGTCTTAAGACGTGGAACATGAGGCGGTCCTTCAACACCACATCCATTTTGAGAATAGTTCTGAGAGATTCAGCTCCGTCAAGGGCAACTTAATTTACAGATGCGTATATTTTGCCAATCTTATTGCTTTCTGGGATCACGTTTAAACCCATTGAATTGGATCACAGTTTTTGTGTATGCAATGCAGCACTGTAATGAGGACTTCTTTGCTGTAAAAAACAAGGTTATTGCTAGGAAACCTGGTATCTTGAACATAGGGGAAAGAGATTAAGTGTGTAATCAGGACAACAAAATAAATGCAACGGTGGATTATTCCTTAGGTCGAAACTAATTTTCTCAACAATTCACATTCGCAACGAAAATTCTGACCTCACTTGGTTCTAGATTCGGATGAAAATCTTGCAATGCGTCCAAGACGCCACACAGAAGGGTTTGGAGTCCCCCATTGATTTAATTCGCTTATATATTGCAAAAACTGTCGCGTTTTGGAGTTTGTTAACGAAAATTCAGAAGGTTTGGACGCTTTCGCACCTTATATGTAGTTACAAGGGACATCTCTGGTGACGCTCTACTGAGGGTATGGAATTCCTTCTTAATCACCAGTCGTTTCGGCTATCTCTTTCACCGACTGGTTTAGCAATATTTGTATCTCCACTTTCTGCATGAATCGCTTGTGTCTGTACGACAGGTGTAAGTGGCTGCTTTCTGAATCGCATGTGTGAAAACAAATGCTAGATAGGAACGCATCGATACTCGGTTAATTTTGCTGGTGCTTTTGTATGCTTCCTATTCGTAATGTGCAGTTTGATTCTAATGATGTAACCGCTGCCATTCTAGGCAAGGAGGTACATGGGAGTTAGCAGCACAGTGGTTGTCCAGTGATGGGAACTTATATGATGCCATCACTCTGAGATGAGTTTCTAAGTTTTTAAGCTTCTGTTCCCATAAGCCACTGTACTGAACCAATATTGCTCGGTCTAGCAATAACCTCACCAACTGAGCATCGCATAACATACTCGAAAAGAAAGAAAGCCAGCGTGGTTCGGCATCTCTAACAGTTGGCGGTTTGTATCAACCACCATGCAGACTAAAAGAGAGTGAACCCGCAGGCCAAAACAAGTCCTTCCAGGGCTACATAGTCATGAACTTGGTAAATAAAATGGTGGCCAGAATAAAGCGGGTTCAACTACTCACTAATTGCAAGTAAGATATAGAGTCTTCAGGTACATATTTGCTCATACAGGTGTTTTAGACTGTCGAAGTGCATTCAGCCTGCTTTAGGCATGCTTTTCTCCCATCAGGTAATTTTGGGAAAGTGAATCAACTCGGGATTTGTGTACACTACTTGTACTTAATGCCAGTGATTTTCACCCTGGAAACATCACCTGGTTCGATTTATTTATAGCTGTTCACATCCAACTTCATATGCATCCTTACTTACTACATAAGTTTCAGTCTCAGAAGAAGCGAGACTGATCAAGTATATGTTTTGATTGAACCTGGTGAGTAGACGTACTATATCCTGAGGTTTTTGCCTGCTTTCCGAAACTCCAACTGGTGCAGGGACCTTAACGTAAGGTCAACAAGCAATAAGCTTAACTTTTTATCACTTTATAAAAAGAACTTGCCTCCATAGTTAGGGCGGTGGAATGTGATCGTGTACAGATCACCGAATAGAGGCGATTCACCAAGCCAGTCTACATGCAGTTTACTCATCAGATTTTTTTTGGATTTCCCAGTCTAACAGATGGCGTCTCCATCGCAGTTTACCATCAGATTTTTTTTTGGATTTCCCAGTCTAACAGATGACGTCTCCATCTCTCCCAAGGGTTTAAGGGGCGATTATAGACCAGAAGAAAGGCCAAGAACCTTATAATATTCATTGAGAGAAGCATATCAAAAGAATACTTTCCAAGGGATGAATTACAGCTTTCAGCCAAGTTAGCTTGGAAGTTGGGCCAAACCGTCAGGAGAAGATCAGATTAACTTAGCATATTCAAATTCAGGTCTAGAGTGTCACCGTGATCACCGTATTTTGAGCTCAGCATTGCATTGCATCGCAAAAGACAATTTTCAGTTTGAGGGCCTCTTTGTCGGAGTCAATACTTTGACTCCTAGAATCATGGTTACCGTAAAGTAATGGTGTGCAACCCACTGGTTTTATTGAAGGATGAGCTGCATGGTAGTAAACACAGAATTATCACCTATAGGCGTCCAGCAGTAGTAAAAGTCTTCGCTTAGCTGCCACAAAATAAAGAGGAAATGCCTCCCGATGAGAAGTGAGATGAAGGTAGAAAAAACCTAATGTCCCCATAGGAAAACACTGAGAACCTTATGCCGTAAACGGGGTTTCTAAAGCGTCCTCTGAGAGCCTCATTCCACCCGGGCCAGCGAACGAAGACAAACAGTTGGTAACATTGCAGTCCACTAGACACCTTGATAAGTTACATTTCGTTCTATAAGGCTTCAGGCCATCTGCGAGGAGAATCATGTGAGCCCCAAGAAGGAAGGCATGATCTGAATGTACTTCGTATCCACTGTGTTTGCTTTCCCTTTGCTGCCATTTCACGGAAAGTTCCCAGTCAAATTTTCGCAAGTGATGTTTCTGACCAGAAAGCAGAGCTGTTTAGCTACACTTTGGTCTTAGCAACAGTAATTGCCGTTCCAGTGATCTTGATTTGTTACCAGGTATAGTGATTTAAGCACTGGTTCACGCTGGTTTTTGAGTGTCAGTTACATTAAGGGGAGATTCTTCGGCAATACTCGGAGGTAACGCGGATCTTTGTAGCATTCAAACATTGTTTTTAATTTGCAAAACAAATTAGAACGAGATGAGTTTGGACAGGAAAGAAGATTCCGATGAGGGTGTCCTAAAACGGTATACGAAACATTACTCCCGAATGATTCCCCCTCACCAGGAAATGTAAATACTTTCCGTTGTTTTCTCTTCGGAGACAGTATGGTATATAAAGCTGCCTACTATGTTACTATGCGCCGACTACACATGTAGATAAATAACTGACTTGAACCATGATCAAATGTTTTTTTCGCGATATTTTCTAAATGGCAGCTGGGAGTCATTATTGTCATCTATTGGAGAGGGATTTAAGAAGAGTAGATGAAAACTGACAGGAAACGGAATTATCAGGTTGGTTGTATTCACTAACCAAAAGCCGTCTCTGGTCAAAACGACATGCTGGGTATTCCAGTATTGATTAGGACCTTTGGACCTAACGATTGTTCTGTGTGGGTGCTTACTTTATGGGCTTGAAAGAGCTCGATTCTCAAATAAAAACACATTGCCCACAGGAATATATGAGTAATCTCACTATTGCCAATACATAGAGCTTTCTTTAAAAAAACCCTAAAGTGAAGTGAACTTGAGAATCCTATTGTGAGAATGCAAAACTACAACCAAGTGCAACTTAGTATAGACGACGTTTGACTGCTGTTTTTACCAATAAAAGTAAGCAACATTTTAGCAATTCTCAAAAGCTGAACACATAACCCCAGTGAGAGCCTGGTGACGGTGAATAAGCGGCATTCAAAACTCTACAGTTAGAACCATACAGGAGTATCGATTTTCACCCTCGATACCCCGTTTTATACTGGTAAATGGGCTAGCTAGTATTCAAGGCGTCGAACGCAGCTAAACCCCAGAGAATGTGGTTGAAACGCTCATGTTTATGACGAGAAAACCCAGAGATAATTCCTTTCACATAGTTATCTGAAAAATATGCGCTTACGAGATTTTCCGATTGAATGTTCCCCAGAATTCTGAAACCTTGTCCAACGAGACTGATAAAATCCACAGACTTTAGCTTGAACCTAAGCTGGCTGACGAGTAGCATAAGATTGCGGAAACCCTACCCCATCGACCTAGACTATCGTGAACACTTGTCTATCTGGAGGAAGTTTTTTTTGACCGGAACGCTCGTCCGCTGGTTTCATACCTGATCAATCGAGACGCTATTTTCGTGTAATAAACTTTTATGGAATCTAGCCTCTCACCGCATTGAGGGGAGCAGTTCAGAAATAAATCCGTTAGAAAGGAAGGGTGAGTTTGCAGATACTGGGTGCGACCTTATCAGTTCCGTGCTTCAGCCAAACTTGCTCCTCTGGTTAGTTTGGGCTCGTTTGGATCAGATCAAACCGATGTGCTGGTTGGAATAGGAAGCGAGTGAAACACACCAATATCATCACCACTTCTGTCCCTATATCTCTGCATGACTGAGGTTACGGTATACTCTGACGGAGAGATACGGGCCCTTCCAGTTCTAACTATAACTCCATGGTGCGATAAAAGCTGTTTAAATCTTCAAAGTGTTTATCACTAAGGCATCCATTTAGACTGAACCAAATTGTTGTTGGCTCAATTGCTGCAGCTGGGTGACAATGTGTGTTTCATTTACTCTGAAATTTCGCAGAAGCTGCTGGATATTTTGATCCCAGGAATTCCAAGGAAACTGATCAGTCGTGGACGAACAGATGAAGATATCTGAAGTAGTAAAAACACTGTCTGGGATAAAAAAACGGGGACTGCTGGCTTCAGCACAGGAAACGGTGCCCAGTATCGGATTCTTGTGTCAGTGTGTTGCACTTGGTAGAGAGGACTAAATATGAGGCTGCTTTCTTCAAATCTCCAACACGTTAATAGGCTGAATATATTCTGCCTCATATCGAGCAAACCCATCGAGAATGAATTGTGTGATACAGCTTAAAAACGAGTAAACGATAAAAATGAATGTTCTGAAGTATCCGACACTACCTTCACGCTTCAATATTAGGTAGAAAAGGAAATAATGGAAGCCAGGTAACTTAAGAACTGTACCACAGACTTGGTGTTGAAAACTGACAATCCGGCTGATACAGACCAGGTTTGTACTTCCAGATACCCAAGTAGGGAACCAGTCAGCCCGGCAATAGGATTCAACATGAAAATATGTTTGTAGGTTCAGTAGAGATTTCATTCTGTCAGTGAATCTTGTCAATGCCGAAAAGCCGAGGAGCACTAAAAAGCTGCTTCATGCTTGTTAAGAAACATCAGATGTTCGCATCTCACGAAACTCAGAGTCTCGAACCCGCTACCAGTAGTTGATTGGCTTCAATGACAGGATGAAATCTCTACTAAATACGACCAGAGCTCTTCATATTATCGTGGAAATACAAGTACATCAGAGGAAGGAGTATCTCATGGGATTGTGAAACTTCCTTCTGAGAAGCCGTCACTCGAGAAGCCAGTCACTTCGTGGCCCCGTGATGAGGTTTTCCGTTAGTCAGAAATGAGTGGCGCTATGTCCTATCTTAGTGATAGCTACTCCCACTGCTGATCAGACACTCTTCGCCAAATGGTTAAATGTTCAACCACTGGTCGCAAGGTCACGGGTTCGAAACCCTCTGAGTTTCGTAGAATGCGCACTGCTGATGATTCCCAACAAGGATGAATCAGCTGAACAGTGCCTGTCGGCTATCTATCATGGATTAACTTCACTGACAGGACGAAGTCTCTGCTTAATATGATCTAATCTCTAATCATAAAGGAAACTACTCCCAAGGTTGCTGAAAACTTTTCAACATTGTGAGTAGTTTCCTTTATGAAAATATACTGCGGTTTCTCGAATATCGTGCCAACTGAATCATGAGGCGACCTGTGTGCAGCACATTCAGCTGGAGGACATCATAAAAAACAAGAGATTCAATTGAGTCTCGCGTGAAAACCAAAACGACTTGCAAATAAGTGACCTAATCTCCTTATATCATTATCCAATCGGCATATGCCTACCAATTTGTACTGCTGATGATATTCAGCAATCACAGTGCGAGAATGACAGAGTCCTCACGTTCATGTCATTACCAACCTGAAAAAACGACTGGAGTGCGTGCTGTAAAAAACGAATACCCTGCAAGTTGTGACCTGTTTGCTAACAGTTGTCATGAGAAGCTGCTCAGTGACATTCCATAGTGAAATGTGTTCAAAGTGGCCTCTAGCTTTGATGCGGATTGATTAGAGGCATTGGAGTTTTTTCCACCCCAAGTACAACCAGGTAGACATAACACGGACCTCAGAGAGTTTTGAACCCGTGACCTTCTGGTTTGCGGTTGAACATTTAATCGTCTGACACGAGCGGCCTAACAGCATGGGGCCCTGATTTTCGTGAGCTGTACTCTCCTGACGATTTCTAATAAGAATGGAAAGGCTGTACAATGCCTCTTGTCCTTTGAGCAAAGACTGGCTTCACTGACAGGACGAATTCTTAGTTGTAAGTATGATATCGCTTTTGAGTGATTCCATCGAGAACTTATCAATGAAACGAGTAAAATCACTTGCTCTCTTGCCCAGTTTGCATCAAAGTTCTAGTGTGGAAAAACAAAGATGTTCCAATATACTGAAAGTGCGGATTGGTTGCACTTCAGAACAACAGTAAACGCCACAGCATGCTGAAGGTATGTGGCTTTTGGATTTTGTCGCGATCAGTTTGGGAAATTTGCTTTACCCGCCCATTTTCGATACACAGGTGTACCACATGAAAAGCATCAGGTACACAGGCGAGCCTGGGTGGTAAACAGTGATCCTGACGAATGAGTTTATTAGCGATTACACCTAATCATGTGATACAAGTAGGATTGGTGCCAAATACGCTAATGTAATAATCGATTCAGCATGTTGTGCGATAGATTTAGGGGAGTACTGTATGGCTCATGCTGCTTTCAGTCAGTGAAGAAGATACAGTATGAGCAATATGAAGTTGTATTACCAATTAAGATGCGTTTCATCCCAACCTAGCTCAGGCTGTATTCGAGACATCGGCCTCCCGTACACCGCATACTTCAGATTCTCACTCGCCGTTTTCATTCCGATTTTTGCTACCCCCCAATTTTTCTGTCACGTTATGTGTGAATAGAGTGAGCTAAACCCATTTTCCACTGCATAAGAAAACATAATAAATCTGCCTATTTTTGGAAAGAAAGTTTGCTTTTGGAGTCCTATATATTACAAAGTAGCTTGCCTTCTACAGGAGTAGGTTCGCAATATAAAAACTTTCTGGTAGGCACTCGTACGTTCCATGTTTCCAATAGCAGTGTCGTGAATGATGACCTCCAAGTCAAGAGATATTCAAAGTAAATGTTTGGCCAGTCTCGTGGCAAAACCTCGATACTTGTTTCTTTTAACACTACACGTCAACTGGAGTTACAAGAGCTGAGTTAGCACCTACCCCAAAAATGGTTTACTTCAAACGGTGACTCTAAACTTATATGACTCTAACTCAAGCTTTCATGGCATGTGTCACCCTCCTTGTATTATCATTAATGAGAAAAGTACATCTCCCCCCATTTAGGACCCATGGCTTCTCAATGAACGACAGTAGCGCAACACGTGGTGTCCTGAAACTCACACATCCCGATCTACACACAGACGTCTCCCAAATGGCATCCGAAAGCCATTCTTTACTCTCCCATATGTCAGCTGGTTATGGAAGCCGAGTGAGTGCTCTTTTCTGGCCCGGGCAATCAGCATCCTTGGATGAGCATATGGCCGTTATGACCAATGGAATAGGGGTAAATGGAACCGGTCCCTCTTCCTCCGGTAACAATGGAACTAGTTCCAATAACGACTCTTCTGCAGTGGCTGCTGGATCATCTCAGGATTCTGTTGGATTGGATTCTGCACATTTGAACTCGGCGGCAGTAGTTTCAGCAGCCTCGTCGTGGTACGGCGCGGCCGCAGCAGTTGCAGTTGCCAATGACCAACGAATTACGCATGAGTACAGCGATTACGGTAGGTTTATTGCAAGTTGAATGTTGTAAAAGCTATGCTATGAATCCGCTTTATCTGACGTTGTCAGTCAGACTGTGTGTGGTCCCGTGGCTACCCGCCTTGTCTCTATTCCCACTCCATATGGATATGTAGCGCAAGGATAGTTCACGCTTCACTGCAAAGGTTTCTCAAGTGATTGGAGAGAATGACAGCTTTGTGGACAGCACGAAGCTACAGATGCAGATAGCTTAGATCACGGACATTACATGTCTACTTGGTAAGTTAAGCAACCACGAACGAACTCCAATTACATTCATCTGACAAAAGAACACTTTAATAATTGGCAAGCATCAAGCCGTAATACGTCATGTATTGTCCCAGTCAAAAGCTACCTAAGCTACCCTATAATTCTTTACCTAAGTCCGGTCGTGCTTGATTGCTTACAAGATGTAACCAGGCGATAACTGAAAGCCTGTTTACTTGTCCATGCGGATTATGACAACTATTTAGTCGTACTAGCAGTGCTTCATCCATATAGCGAAAAAAACACGACCAGATCACTTTAGTCAGTCTGACTCTTGACCCACTTCATCAGCTGAATGCATCCGTCTTTTTTGTTCATGAGTGCCTGAACCGGCAAGGATATTTCTATATGGTTATGGGGAAGCAGCGCTGCCCATATCATCAGATGATCAACAACCCTCATCCACTTTGAATGTTATCCCATTCAACTGTCAGCCGGTATTCGATATCTTTTTGACAGGTCTAGGACGTTACCTGTAGCTACGGAACAGACAGACAAAACAGTTCCAGACACAATGATACATGTCATTCAACTCACTCCAAACACATTCTAAAGTTAAAACGAATCAAGTGTTGTAAACGCTGTCGCTACATGAGCCTATTTTTTGATGCACATACAACAATGGCGCAAAACCCAAGTGTTCAGTCGAGAACAAAATTCTTCAAGCAAAAGCTGATCCAGGATGACCTGTAAAAATCCCCAAGCAATCGGTTGACTCAGTGAGGATGAACTCAACTGTCTCTTGGTTCAGGTCCCCAGTCAAGAAATAATTGCACGGATGGTCAAAAATCCTTCCTAGTATCTTGTGACTGGGCACTAAGTACGCTGAGAGAAGTTCAAGAAGTTTCGGGATGTGCAGAATCCGTATACACATCAAGTTTCGTTTAAGCAGCCCTTACATCATCCCACTGTATCGTTCTGGTCCACTCCACACCGAAGCAAGCAAAGCTGGGCAGCGTTCGCTCTTACTTGATTTTGTCAGCATTACCTATCCTTGGATGTGCCAAAATGATACTCCTCACAAGCAGGTGAGATAACCCACCCAGCTCGCACGCCATATGTCCGGAGTTTCAATCCTGGCACTTTTTACGAGCCCCAGTAAGAGTCAGATTGGAGACCAGTATCTACCCACTTTGAAGTGAGGTCGCTAGAATAGTTGTTACAGGGCAGGAGTAGGTCCATTCGAATAAACACAACCTGGATAGATCACCTACTTCTTGAGTGTTGCACGAATTACTCAAATGTGCACCACTTACTAAGTTTAGTGGACGGAGACAACCTAAAACGTTGATACGAATATCTTGAATACCAAATATACTCCACATTATGAGATACTGTTTTATACACCTGCCATTCAAGCTAACTGTTCATAGATTAAAACTTACCATTTAGACTCAGAGGTGTTTGTTCTCACAGTTAGCCGTTTCCCCCCAAGAACGTTGGTAATCACTTTTAACTATACACCTAAGCATGCTAGGATGACCCTTAAACATCCAATCAGTCATCTTGCTCATGCATACCCTCATGCCTGCGGTTTCCAGCACAGTATCATGTTAATTTTCACCCACACAGCTGTTTTTCAAAGCCAAAAGTCAGTCGTTTGACTGACAGTATACCCAGAGCGATTGTGTTATTGAGACTGTCGCTGTTGCTTGTGGTGTTATTCTCTGCACTGGCGGTTAGTGCTTTGTCACCTTTTTTCTCTTGCTCACAGGCCCCTCTATCACCAACCCTGAGCAGTTCCTAACCGCTTTCTACAATAGATGATTATAAACGGATCGATTCGCTTTGATTGACAATATACGGAATCTACTTCCGGTACTTTCTACCAGACAGCAGTACCCTTACCATCACCAGCACCAGCAGAAAATTCAGCCAGTTCTTTGTCATGGGTTTCAAGTGAACGCTTCTAAAGTGAAGCGTAAACCTGGGAGGCAGGGATTATAGAGGAAACTCACTCGTGGATTACTGCACCGAGCATCCCAACTAACGTGAAATCGACCTTTCCATCGGTCCTCTGTAGATTAAGACTGAATGTGATATTTCCGTTGGGCGCGTACAGGTGACCTTTGACCTGACCAGCGTTTAGCTTGCACGGTCGCACGCAACAGAGTGTGGAAGATAATCACCCCACTCCTCAAATGCAGTGACACTGGTTGGTGGTTTGGTTTGTGGTCGCATTGGGCAGTGCTGCCTCATGATTAGAGTTTACGTGATGCCTACTCACCCCATGCTTATTCGCTTTTACCGGGTGGCGGTCACAAAGTGGGGGTAGTAGGGACACCAGTTTTGAAAGGTCTGATAATCCTTTAGACATTTATTTCCGCCGAAGATATCGTTGTCCATAATTGACCACTTACAGCTGTTACAAGCCCCTGACTGGATATTAACATACCCAGGCAGCTGTTGCTATGTGCTGGCCTGTGGATGAGGTTTGGGCACGTGGAGGTGACAAAGCCAAGGATTTTCCGGGCTGATGACTGCCACCATTCGAATGGCGCTAAGCTACGGAAATAAAGATACGTTGGAAGTCCGCGAATCTTCACACAGCAACACCCTCAAACAACTTATGAGATTTACCAAAGATGTCTACGATGGCACTAACGGTGGAGGGCAAATGTACACCGATCGATGACGATAGTCAGAGCTTCGATAGCTGATCGTCACACGAAACCGTTACCCGCACGTAATAATTTGGCGCGCCTCGATCATTTTGACCTTGTCATATGTACTTTCCAGCAAAAAACTGCATCGTTCCCACAATGTGCCTCCTTTGTGTGGTCCAAGCACACGACCTGTGTAGCAATGCAGTCACTTCAATGACGTGTTCAAATGGTCTAATCTATAACCCCATCACTTCAATTATATCGGTTAGTTTAGTTGTCACCTTTATCCCAGATGTGACGGAGCAGAAGTTACCTATCAGTAGATATGACTAAATAAAAACACCTATCGTGCGATGACATCAGCCGCCTCAGCTACCTAGATTGGCAACCAGCCTTCAACTCACAGAATTTCTGCAATTTCGAATAGAATGGTAACAATACAGGAGTTACTGACAGGTCTGACGGGACCACTTGGAAATGATTATTCCGAACAGTTTTAGTGTCCAGTGGTCACCCTGATCGCTTGTATCCGACCTCGAAGGTTAGTCTGTCTGAAGTAAAGTAAATAGTTTTGATCCGTTCTAACTAGAGGTCCCCACCCGGGAAAAGATCAAATAAAGTGTGTTTCCACAGTGTAGTCCCTGTCAGAAGAAATCAAGTAGCAGAAAAACCTCTTCTACTGAAACAACGTGTTTATTTATGCAAATAAGCTACAGATAAGCTTTTTACAAAGAATAAAGAATGCAGCTAATCGATCAGTATGACTGATCAAGTGTTTTGGCTCTGAAAACATCCTTAGCTGGTTCAGAAAGTTTCACTCACAGTAACGTGAGTCAGCCGGGAAAATTCCTTCTGGGAAAAAAGTGTTATCCAAAACAATGGTCTGTTACTGCACTGATAGTTATGGATAACAAAAACCCCTGATTTCCAGTGTGTAATTTTCCCGGGATATATATATATATATATATATCCCCCGGGATATATAACAAACCTAATCGACTGGGCCTCGTAATTCCTGATTTCTGTTCCGGAAATTTAACGAATTTTATCAAATATGAACTATATCTACAGAATAGGTATTTCTATTATCTCAATGGAGATGAAAAACCCTTCCTACTGATTGCGATACAGAGATATTGCTGATGTACTGGTTGTGAGTGTTATGTTCACCAAGTGCACTTGAGCCGGAACCTGGGTATCAAGTATCCGGCCACAAAAATAAAACATTCGTTGTATACTCAGCTTTCGGGAGTTTGCCTTTGCGTTTGAAGCAGTTTTGGATGCCACTATCAGCTCGGAAGCTCAAAATTACAGAGCCGAGTATCCAACATGTGAAAGGTTGTGAAAGGCGGATCCGACCCATCAGTTATGTCGCTTTTGGTAGAAGTGGTCAAAGGCTGTCTCAGGAAACCGTGAAATGTTCCTTTTCGGGAATAGACTTGAATTACTTCCCACGATGAAAAATACTTAGTTTCACGAATTCAGGAAATGCGTATAAAATGTGGCTATTTTAGATGACCCATTATAAAAAAGCTCATAAACATGAAAAAATGGATCGGTTCGTGGTGAACATCTATGAGTCATAACGTTGTGTTCAAGTAGAACATAAAGTTGACGGAAATTCGGGGGCTGTGCCTACCTGGTGAGCCCCAAGAAGGGTAAAACCGGCCGTGGGTTGTTTAAGAGTTTTCAGCAACCTTGTGAGTATTTTCATCTATGAAAAACCAGAGGAACATAGTTTAGTTTGAATAATTCTTTAGAGTTTTAGCTTCTCTCATCATTTTACGATTCTGGCGGTTGAAAACGAACACTTCCCAAATATGACCGACCCCTTGGAACAAACCCAATCCACAACGGCCCCAAAGTAGTGACGAACTTAAGGTCTAACTGCATCCACCAAGATGATTCTGTGGGATTACAAGCAGTAATGACCGCTCAGGTGTGTTCCTTTTCCGCTAGCTGAAAAAAAACATTGCTTCCACTCGTACTGTCTTATCAATAACACCATAAGCTAAGAAATTAACGGAAGGGTGACACTGCGGATTTCCTGATACTACTCCTTAAGTTGAAGAAGTGAGGCGTAAAAATTCACGATTAGTTCCTCACCATTTAGACACGCGGCGTTATTTTTCATGCGGTTTGGGTTTTGTACTAATCTTGCATCTCACATGGTTGTCATTGAGTTCATGAAATAGATTTTGATACACGGCCTTACGGAGAATCTGAAGGAAATCACTGATCCCAGGAATTGATCCAATGGTTTTAGTATTAGTTTGCCGCACAACCAACAAGGTTTACAATGTGGTACCACTTGTCACTGTCCAGAGAAAGCATTTAAACAAAGGGCGCACGACTTTATTGGCTGTCTCGGAACATTAACCAATTGCTGAGACAGTGCGAGTAGCCCAGTAGACGTGGCGGTGGCTCGGTAACTAGCTGATGCTTGCCACGACACTATGAACCTTTGCGTATTCTACTGCAAAGAACTGCTGTAATTATGTCAGCCTGCCTAAACTGAAACTAGAATTGAACAGAACCACGCACCCGATGCCTTACCGAAACACCGATGCGGATTATATGAGTATAAAAACAAGGAAAACGTCGAGCCGATAATGTTAGTAAGCTGATGGAGTGAACGTTGTGAGCTAGAATGCATTTGTCGCCGTTATTTTCATTTAGGTAGTGGAAAACCTGACGATCAACTGGCCTAACGTATTAGTCACAGCTCCAACACATTAACAGAGGGGATGAAAATTGCGCCAACATCAAGCCATGCCCCTCGAAAAGTTTGTATGTTATTGGAATGAACGAACAACCGATTGCTTAGTTAGCTATTTCTGTCACGTTTGCTTTCACAGTCTCCCGCCTGATGGGTGCAACGAATGCTGCAATGGCTGGAGTGTATCCCGGTCACTTGAGTCCAAACTTTAGCACCGGATTTGGAGCCAACGGAGCAACGTCCTTGAATTACATCGGAAGCTACGGATTGGCCAGCTCCAATCAGGAATTTGGTGTCTCGAACTTCGGTTCGTTTACCCACGCCAACCCACACTCGAGTGCGAATCCTACAGTGTCAAGCGGTTTTCGCTCAATCAATGGAAGTTCGTCTCGCAACGCAAGGTACTCCGGGATAAATCCTGAGTTGAACAGCACAGTTTTGGCCGGTCCATCAGTCTCCACAAATGCCCCTTCATTTCCTTCGTTTACCAGTGGACGCCGTTCAAGCGAAGCAAGTGAGTGCCTTGGAGGAAGCTCTGCTTTCGGTTTACATGGAACACCATACAATGCAGCCATGTTGGCCTACGAGAAACACCAGAAAGCTGTTGCTGTTGCTGCAGCTGCAGCGGCTGTGGCTGTGGGTGGTATTCATCCGAGTCAGCAACAGCCATCCACCAGATCCATCAGTCCAAACGGGCCAGCTGGGCATCAACTTCACCATCACCATCATAACCCCCATCAGATACCCCAATTGTTACATCATCTAAACAGCAACGGTCATCATTCCTCTCCATTTCGTGGACTGTCACAGCGGCGAAAGCGACGTGTTCTGTTCACTCAGGCCCAGGTTTACGAGTTGGAAAGGCGCTTCAAGCAACAAAAGTACCTGTCAGCACCAGAAAGAGAGCATTTATCGCAAATTATCAGCCTGACTCCTACACAGGTGAGCTTAGTCGTGTCATACTGCATGACACTGGTTTGCGTCTTCTCACATTCATATTTGGTTACGTGTTCACGAACAAGTTAATTTATCGTTTTGGCTTTACTAAAACGTCCTGTATTGATAGGTTACTCTCAGGGAGAGCTATACACAATCCGGATACCTTTAGACCACATACTCTTCAAGCTCACCGTATATGTGAAGGTCGGACCAAAAGTAGCGGTGAGCAGATATTTCTTTTATATGATGAATGCAACTGGAATCCCTAGGTCGAGACACGCTATTAAGTTCCGACAAAAACTCTCCGAGAGACCAAAGTAAACAAGTGAGCTGCCACCTGGGGATAAAGATCTCCCCCTAATACCTACGTAGACTTGCACGTGAATCGTAATTCAACCCTTGTCTACTTCACTTCTCAGAATACGCTCGGCTACATAGATCGGACGGACTAGTTTACGTTTCAGGTCCCAGGTAGTTAAGGGGTGCGACGCCAGATTGAGGACTTTGGAAATTCCATTATCTGTCTTGAGCCAGCAAATAAATTGAAACTTGCCGTTTACAAGTTGGTGCAATCTTTTAGGTGTCTACTGCTGAAGGTGTCTACTACACTGAAGTTCTGTGAAACAGTCAACGAAGATAATATGTTGATATCCTGCGTGCATGTTAAACTAACTGACCATATTGCGCACGCAACACCCAATGAACATCAGTATTGTTGGAACAGTCTGATTTGGCTGTGAACTCCAGTGCCGGTCTGAATGAGATTAAGTTCACTTACTGGTGTCACTTAAGGACAAACTCATGTGACACTCGCTGTACAAAGGCAGCACGCATAAGACACAATACAGCTTGACACTTCTTTTGACGATGTCGAAATTTCGTGCAATTAGAGGAACAGTCTTCACTTAATTTGACCTCGCCGGACAGTGGTACAACTGCTCCGTCATACGTATTTGTAAGTTATCTTGTGAGACAAACCCGATTTGATAATAACCAGAAAATACCGCTTGGTTATTTTTATCCAGGTAAAAATCTGGTTCCAAAACCACCGTTACAAGTGCAAAAGAGCGCAGAAAGACAAGGAATCCGTCTCTTTGCTGGAGACCACCAGTCCGAACGTGGACATCCGTCACGTCAATATGAACCAACAGACAGTTGAATCGGATTCCACATCCAGGTCCACTCCAGCCAACCCTCCATCATCTCGGGCCTACAGTCGACAAAAATTAGACCTGGGGTCTTCGCTCACTGAAGCTGGAGAGGACAGTCTTGTTGCGAATGCTCGGTGCCGAATGGCGAGGATCAATGAGGGACCGATGAGTACCGATGTTTCTAACTGCTCCGAATCCTCGTCTCTCAATGAGTATCCCGACGAAAGCCGATCTATACTGACCGGTCGCACTTGCAGTGACGAAATTAAACCAAATCACAAACTCATTACCGAGTACTCTACGAGAAATCTGATTGATGATTCGACATCACCATCTGTTACGCATCAGAACCATGGCAAGGAATTAGATCCTTCTGACTTGGTGAACAGCGCCCACCGATCTCCACGTACATGCCGACCAGACCTGGGACTACCATTTTACCGCTATTCTGATAGAGACGGATACGAGACTGTTCGTCATCGTTTACTCTTTCCTTCTTCAGAACACCTTAGCCCTCAACTCAGCGCTTCAAAACCAAGGGAATTTGGGAGCAATTCCTTGGACCAAAGGCCTGATGGTCTGGATAGCTCATCAGCGTATTCGGCGAACCCTTTTTCTTCCTATCCGTTTTCAGGCAGCTACTACACGGGATATACACCTTCTCCGCCATATTTCTCAGCCTTCCCGCCAGTCAGTGAACGTCTCGGTATAAATCCATTGGATCAAACGGCAGGTAGTGACCATGCACCCTTTAATCTAGATACCAAACGATTTGGATTATTCTCAAATATCACCCCTTCTGATGACATGGATCCAGGTATAACGAAGACGGCCGCGGTGACACAAGCGCCGTACATGTCACCTCCACGAACAATGCCACCGACGAGTTATTCCGCATCTAGTATGTCAAACCTGATGGTGCATTCTTCCGCACTGTTAGACAATCTGGAACCCTCTACCACGGACCGGTTTCGCATTGGACGTCAGCTAACTCCAGAGGAAGAAGACAGTTCAATTTCATGTCAGCATGGCAAACCAAGCACCAACAACTTAGAAGAAGATCAAGTCGACTCCGACTATTCGGAATATCAAAAAAAGTATCATGCACATGATCCCGTAATCCCCGGCACTCCTTTGAAGCCGTCTCCCAGTACGGAAAAGCCAACAACGCTCAAAATCGAGAATGCATTACTTACTTCGGGAACTAACACGACAATGCCTACATAAACTGGTACAATGTTGGGCAGAAGAGCTCAAATTCGATTTTCGCTTCGTTCGATCTCGTTTCACATTTCTCTCCCTACACAATACACACAAACACGATCATCACCGCGTTGTGCTGATAACTGTTGACTGCAAATGACAATCTGATTTTGAATGGTTTTCACACTATCGCTGCTCTACAGCTTAGCGATATATCCAATAAATTTCGAATGTTCACTATTGCGTCGAATGAATGGGTTTTATTTCAATAGTAT
Organism: Opisthorchis viverrini; assembly: GCF_000715545.1. Classification (NCBI taxonomy): domain Eukaryota; kingdom Metazoa; phylum Platyhelminthes; class Trematoda; order Opisthorchiida; family Opisthorchiidae; genus Opisthorchis; species Opisthorchis viverrini. The sequence continues at coordinate 78,213 of NW_008751898.1, read as the reverse complement.
TGCAAAGCAAGAGATGGAAGATATCTTTCGGTAGGACGAATAATGTCCATCACAAACAATAACAGCGATTAACCTCAGGCCTCAACATTCAGTGCAGCGTTTAGGTCGGGTGGTCCTGACTTGCTGACGTTATGCCATAGAATAAGAGAAAGCATGAACGGTTGACTTACGATACATTCCGTTCGAATCCAGATTGGTCAAATTTTTAAGTTTCTTGGAGTTCACTAGTCATCCAGTAACAAGGCGCTGACAACAGGCTTAAATTTGTCTATTTTTTTCAACCAGCGGACCGATGTAGATAAGGGTTCACGTGAAGGCCTGTCGTAGTTCTCAGAGCGTTTGGGTGTGACAAGGTTGCAGCTGGCCAGAAATGTCTTCGGCCATCAATAAACAGCAGTGAGCTTTCAAACACAAAGAGGAACTCATCATACCAGTTTAAACCAAACTTTTAATTGCTACACAGATGCTAGAAACAGTACTTTCAACTAGTCGTTTCTACAAATCCTCTGGTGAACATTTCTGTGGGACTTTGGAGTTTACGAGATCACATATCCAAATTAGATGTATTGATCAACCAACAGGTAAGTGCCACAAACTCACTTGCAGCGAATGTGTCCGAATAGACAATGATCTGCAAACAGATGTATCACGCAGTTATTGTCACAACCTTTCGACCGTCTATGAAGACACTCTCGATAGTGTACCACAGTTACTTCCGATCCCGTTGATGGGACAGTCATTTAAGCTATAGCAGATTCGGTGGTGGTGGGGGCTATTTCTCCATATAGGTTGAATGTGAATATTTAGGGCGAGTCGTTTCCGGGATGTGAATTTGCGTCCCTTGTTATGGAAAGGGANAATGATGTGAACTGCCAAAAGAAAGCGGCTTCTGCCATGTTGGACAATGTTGGGTCTCATCGCCTTCCTTGATTAAAGAACCCTTCAGCGCATGGTACGTAACGGATCCCAAAGGTCAGTTTGCTGCCGCTTCCTAGCGGAAATTCCTAGCTAACGCTTGTTTATTTTGGTTCCCTGTGCTTATGTTGGGTGAATTTCGCACGGTACGTTAGGCGAAACCCGTTGATGGTGATACTCAGATACCAACAACCACAACCACAACCACTAACACACCGCTACGCACAACTACGCACTGATGATGTCACCTCGATTGGTGATGAAACGTTTGCAATCAAATTGCCCAGCTCAGCGAACAAGCCAACGACCATATACTCAGATACGTTTGTTTCGATATCTTCGGTGGTTTTATCCAAGGACATGAAGCATTCTACAATGTCCTCACTTCTCCCCTTTGTTTTCATAATTTATCGGGACCTTCATTCTGAATAGCTTTACGGCAGTTAGGCACCAGGTTTCGTTACTGGTGTCCACGATACCGACATGGTAGGCTTTTTGCAGCAATCCAGGAGAAACTATCCGACCATCGGCTGTGTACAACATGATCCCTAAAGTTCAGCGACAAATCCACTTACATTGTGGCATGACACGACTGATGTCATATGACTGCATTACATTAAATTAAAGTAAATTACATTAAATTACATTCGGTGTCTACTGATGGCTACAGCCATGAATGCTGCTTAAGAAGACAGTGTCACTCGGAAAAAATCGTGAATTCCGTCAACCGTTCAACGATCAAACTGGCTTCCCATATATGAATTTATCTCTCCCGTTTCGCAAGGCAATAAAAGCAGTTCGTGATGGCATTACCAGGAAAAAAATCCAGCTATTTATTTGTGATCTGATGTAGAATAATTGGGTAACGGCAAATGGGAAAAGCAGAAAATCCACGGAAAATGTCGCAAGATCCTTTCTGTTGTGCCAGGCGATCATTTAGATGAGTCGATGAAATTCTTTGCCCGAGTAATAAACTTGGAATAATAGGTCGGGCCACAGAGGTGATCACTGAAAAGGTTTGCAGGACTGGTCGAATCAGACTGAGCTGGGCCGTGGTTCGGATGTACAATGAGGCGAAAATACTCCCTCAGATTTGGTTTAACCGAACTACTGTAAGAATAATGAAAACTTCCGACAATCATGCACTCGGAAGGTAAGTATACACTGTCTATGTGGTGTTCCAGACAAATTATTATGAATTCAGTTCTACGATCGATATGAACTCGATCATGGAGATAGTTCTGCCTTCAACGAGATATGTGCAGCGCAGGCAACTGCTGAAACCGTTTAGCCAGTCACTAGATATCCTTGTCCATGTAAAATAACTATGGTCAGCTGCGAGCAACGCAGTTACACGCGTTTGCATTTGTTCCGTCATTTGTCTCAACTCAGCCCACACATCGAACATCAGAGACCATCCAAATTATGAGTATATCAAGTGTGGTTCAGAATGGTTTACGGCCAAACATCAGGTAAGTGGTGGATGAAACGTTTTGGGACAGTAGTGTTGTTTGCTCCATCGTGGGTGATATGACAAGGATTTTGCGAACTGAGAGGAGTGTACTACACATCAGTCAAGGTTGCAGTGCTGGGTATTGCTTGAACTATTTGGATTCTTGACTGGTCCCGTAGGCAATCGGGTTCGACTTTTGGCTGTAGTGTAAACTTTCTTGGCAACCTATATCCTCTTTGGAGCAAGCATGGACAAGGGTATAGATTTCTGTCCTTTTAGCAGTGAAACTTCTCAGTCACTTCTCAGGCCAGTCGTTTATATTAAACCTGATTAGATTTTCTTTTCACATAAGAATGCTAACGAATGTTACGACAGGTTGTTTTTGCTTATCCCCCTGGCAGTCGATTCTAATGTACTGCACCGAGAAGGTTCTGTGAAACGTGGGACACCACAACTATTGATAAGCCAGAGAGAGTAAGAGCTGTGATGTCAGCTTATCACTAAGGGACCTGAATGATTCCTTGCTACCTTACTTAATGGCCCATCCCTTGGGGGATACAACGGCTGTATTAGTTCATAAGCCTTATAAATGACTGTACCGAGCGGTTTTTAGATTGCCACAATCCGCCACACTGAATTCGAAATATGTAAACTGCAGCATAAAAGCTCACACAACTGACCATGTGCTCTAGAAACACACCTGGTGTAAGTTGGTCTCATGTCCTGCTGGTGAGGATCTGACAATATTACTATTATCCATATATGAAAAGGGGGTGACACTCCTTAAGCACGGTATCCGTGTGTTGCTGGAGGATAGCGTAGTTTATAGAGAATGATGTCCTGTCACATGGGGATGATACCTGGAGTCTGGTAATCTTAAACAGATCTTGGCCGGTTTATGTCACTGCAAACTGGAGGTAGTTAACTGGTAATGGATGGTAGTGCAGGCAGCACATCAATCAGTCTTGAGCAGAAGTCACTGCAAAGTTGAAATCAACCATTTGTTTTTCATAGTACAATTATCAAGGCTGCCCCTGATGACGATGCGACCCTTGCTAGAACCTCAATATTCTTCAAACGCACCGGCTCAATATCCAAGACGTGAAGTAAAGAAATAAGGCATACTGGATGGTACATGTATCGCTTAGTCGTCTCGATGAAAAATGCACTTTAAACTCGCCGCAATTTTTTTTAAAAATCATCAACAAGCTGTTTTTGGAAAACGCAAAAGATTACTGTATACAGTCGGAATAACGGACGCTAAGTTACAACAAGTTACTCAAGACTAGATTTTGCAGACTTCAGAGGATTGTATCAGGAATAGAATTTATATCAAGTAAATCTATACGTGAATGTTAACGCACACAACAACCAAAGTTATTATAACGTGTAATCTAGCAATGAAAATCGCTTGTCTTCAGGTATTTGGTTCTCCCTTTTGATGTGACCATGTACAAGCCTTCCCGTAGATAATGCTCATTTTTAGTGCTGTACCTGCGTGACTGGCTCCCACATTATTATTGATTTATTTGTCGACGTCACGTTTGGACTTGTCTGTGCATGTATTAAGAAGCGATTGACTTTTGAAGACGCGTTCGCTTGTGGTATAGAAGAACGACTGCAAGTGATTCTCGAGAGGAATACCACTGTCTACATTTCCAGCAAACCTGTGTCGGTCACACACATCTCGTGAGATCCCTTCTCATATAGTATGGTGAAGCTGCACTTCCAATTGCTAACTAGTGTGACTTCTCTGTTATAACCAGTATTGCAGTTTTTTTTAAATCCCAGTGCGGCCATTGGATATGCACTGCTGATGAGCTCTAATAAGAGTGAAACTCGAGTCCAGTGCTTCCCTTTGGCGTGGACCCACCGGAATAATTACGCCAGAACAGGAGGACGACCGTTCAAACAAGAGTTGTGTGACTATGAACAAAGAAACCAGTATTGTTGATCACTTTTGGGTTATTTGGGGATTGTGCAGTCTTGTGCGTCCCTCTGCTAATTGTTGTTGCAGACTGAGTCGAGCCCTAGTAAAAATCACGTGAAAATATCTGCTAAAGATAAACAAGAGAGCCTTAAATTTGTCCTGCGAATAAAGTCAGTGTACGTTGAAAGGTGATAATCACTGTACAGCTGATTCATCTTTATTGTGGATCATCAGTAGTGCGCCTCCCACGAAATTCAAGGGTTGCTGGTCAAGGACGAAACATTTTGTTTACGAACGGCACATCAGCAATGTGATTAATGCCCACTTAGGTACGATATACGGCCACTCATCCCTCAGTCATGGGATTCACATCACGTTGTCATGTGTTGGATGATTCCTCGGGCAACCCTTGCTCTGATGGAATGTTCACTCGTCGTGTGACGAATGCGAGTTAATCATAATGCTGATCAGCCGTTGTGGCGAGGCCGCACGTAGATTCATTCTGGAGGACCATGAAATTCGCAATTCTGCTGAGTCGTAATATGAATGAAGAAGTTGTAGAGTGCTGCTCCTCACACCACCGATGGAATTCTTGAATCGGCTAGCTGGTAGTTTGCTCAGCCGGTAGCGCTTGTATTCGGTGTGAATAGGATCAACAAATGGCAAGAATCTACTGTGTTGTTTCGGGATAAATTGGAACAAAAATGAAGAATTCTGATTATTGATGTCTTTTAACTGAATTTGGATCTAATTTTCACTACTACGAAATTACCCGGATTTCAGGGGAATGCAGTTTCACAGTACCTAGTATGCTCGGTTACCTCCGGTTCTTTCATGGAATGATGCAGTTTAGCTACCTCGTCCATGGAACAAAACACCTCTTGAAGACATCTATACTTTGGGGAAAATGTTACCCACATCTTCCCGAATCCCTGAAGTCTGTCTTTTTGAGAGTCGAGTAGAGCGCTGTTGGGTGTGAAATAGTCATCGTCTGGCATTGGGTTCCGAAGGCTTTATCTAACTTCTTCGTTGGACTTTTGTAACCCAGCTCTGTTTTTCCAACGACGTTTAATGCGTCGCTATCTAAAACCTAACATGGGTTTGAAGTTTAATCTACCAAGTAGGAAAATGATAGTCCTTTGGTTGAACGAAGCAGTAGGCACAGTGTACTGACCAGTGGGACAGGGACACGTAGGGATACGGGTTCTTTCGAAGCTGTATTGATGTTAACATTAACAAGAAAATACGTAATGTAGCATGTGCGCTACTCGCGTATTTCAATCCAAGCTGTTTAAATTCAAGTGAAAAAGGCTCTCTTAAAGTGATTGGATAATGAGTGGACAGTTCTTATGAGACTTGTCACCAACACGACAATAAGCTACTTCATCCGTATTGAAAACCCTCAGCAACCAACCTTCAGCATTTTACAGATCTTCAAAGAAATCGAGATTAATAATCTTCAGCTGGTGGTTTACTAGTATACCGAGAAGCTACAGTCTGCAAAACGAGGAAAGATCTTAGAAGTTGAATAGACATTCCCTCTCAGTTCCCTCTTGAGAATCAATTCAACACCGGATCACGTGATATGAACTGCATGATTGCACGATAGTGTATGGCTGAAGCGGTGTTTCTAGGCTCTTCTGAGTAGACTAGCTTCATTCGCAGGACGGAAAACTTAATGACACTTCAAAGTGTCCGAACAAATTAGTCTTTTGCACACACCCCGGTTTTCAACCGCACTAACCTTGAATGGGCAATTTCACATCGCTCATTTTCCATCCTGTCACTTGTCTACATGCCTGGGTTTAAAATGAAAGTTTCTTGACCCACATTAAAGCTGTGCTGAAGAGGTTCCTTAAACTCTTAATCCCTTGTGGACGCTGGTAATATGGCAAGCAAAATAAAATTAGTGAACGTGCTTTGAACAGATCCCACGGGATTTAAAGCAGATCACAAGCCCAAATCTATGGGAGTATCCTTCATCTGACTGCAGCCCACCCTCGTGCTAGACGCGTTTATTTCGCGCATACAGCAATATCAATATTACAGAGTGCATTGGTTAGGCCCCCACTTCCCACATTCTGACCAAACCTATTAGAGCAGATTTAATTCGTTCGGATCGAAATGATTAAATAGGCCTGATTCAAGTTAATGCGATTATCTAAAATGAATTAAACTCCTGCCCGCATCAACATTCCACTTTTCACTTCTGTAAAAAGGCTTCATGCATACACTCGTTAGTTGTTCACCAGTACAGGGTTCTTTCTGCGGCTGTTAACCACTCTGAAAGCAAATTTACGAAATAAAAATGCACTCACATTACCCAGTCCTTCTTTTGAACAGAAAATCATGAACCGTGACACGCTCACACTGCAGATCTTTCAGATTTGGTGATTTGTAGATGATCAAGTAAGTGAAAAACAGCGTAAATGACCGGGAGATTATGTGAACAGGTCTCCAAATTCACAACGTAATCGATGGTGTGTACTGTGTACAATATAATGTAGCGTAATGTATGCAAGCAGCATTTTCGTGGCAACGAGCCCCCCTAACATACAAGTTCACTTTCAGCAAGACCAGTTCCTTATACTCAGCCACCAAGCGGAATATCCGCAACGGATAAGTTATATTAAGCGGGCTTCGGGTTGTGTCCTCGAGGTGACTGCTGAGTCGATCGATCATAGACTTGTCAGAAGAAGTTTAGACGATAACTAAAACTTTACGATCGGACTTGGTTGCCAGCAAGCCTTCCAAAATTGTTTCATCATCTACGCCTCTGTCGTAAGCCTAGATAATACTGCGTCCTGAATCTGGTAAGAACTTTCCTGCTGTTAAATAGAAGCATGATCAATTTGGTGTATACTGACTTTGTCATAGACTATACCAGTTAATGAGATATCACACGGTTTCGGATTGTGGGTAGTTTCCTTCATGAAAATATACTGCGATATCTCGAATATCATGCCAACTGAAACATGAGGCGGTCTGTGTGCAGCACATTCAGTTGTAGAATACCTTACATGATAGATTCAGTTGAGTCTCACGTGAAAACCAAATTGATTTGCAAATGGGTGTATTTCTCGAAAACGGGTTCAAGTAGAACTTAAGGTTGACGGAAACTCGGGGACTGCGCCTACCTGATAAGTCTCAAGAATGGCGGAACCGGTCGTGAGCTATGGAAGAGTTTTCAGCTACATTGTGAGCAGTTTTCTTCAATTCTAATCATCTTAAGGCGGATACCCCTTTATCCGCAGACGTGATTTTTTAAACGGTTTAGCATGAATTGGAAAGGCTGTTTAAGTGCTGTTAGAAGGAACAACAACGCCGTACGTTTGTTGTGGACAGTAATTGACTAGAAAATGTTTCTCCTTCCTCGAATTCCCACTCAACTGGTCGCTTATACAAACAAATTCAGCCGCTTATACAACTGGTTCACACCCTACCCTACTTGAGCAACCCTGATGTTGTTCTTGAGTGCCTATGCAATTGCTTCGGGCATTGAGACGATCGCCCACTTGAACCGTTATTCATCCTATGGAGAAGCCGATAATTGGTCGTATCGGAACCCAGATACAAACATCCACACGATTACCGCCGTAGTAGTGCCAGTGTGAAAGCTGGCAATGAATTCGGCATCCTACCAGGATCGAAAACCACTTCAGGAGCTTGTTGAGATGCGGACAAATCAGGACGCCATCGTGTGACAGCTTGTTCACTCTTGAGCCGTGTCTGTCGATCGGACATCTGGAAGGCTATTAGCAATCGGACCGGGTGGAACACGGGAAGTAGCGGAGCGGCGGTTCAGTCTACCCTAAATCCAATAAGATGTAAAGGATTTATTGTTACATGAGTATTCGGTAAGCGGCCTACCCAAGCTGTCGGAAGCGCGGGGATTTTGAATAGTGATCAGATCCGACGTGTGTTCTTTTGGTGCCGCGTCCATGTGTATCCGGAATTACTTCAGCCGTGACCTGGGTTGTGTTTGTCACCATTTTTTCATACTACTCTCAATCTGAAAACATGAAAAGTGAGGATTTATTTCTCCTGCACCGATAGGACTAATGGATTTTGCCTAAAATGCTCCCAGAGCAAAGATGGCCTTTGAAAAAAGACCAGAATTCTCTTGCAATTTCATTTATCTCTCCGGCACCGATAGGGCTAATGGATTTTGCCTAAAATGTTCCCAGAGCAAAGATGGTCTTTGAAAAAAAGACCAGAATTCTCTTGCAATTTCACTACCACGCACCAAGTTTCTGTATGCCGATTGGTACCTTGTTTAAAGTGTTATATTTTAGTAAAGTGTGGCTTGTCAATCATATGCTATTGACCACATTACTTCGCGTCGAAGCTCGACTTTTTAATTTCCCTACCTACAGTCATACGATGATACGCAGTGTTGATAATTCCAAACAGATGAAACAGAAGCACACTGATTGCCAGGTTGTAAATATGGGGGAATTCGAAATGTTCGTAGTCGTGTTGTTTTCTGCTCCAAATTGCAGCAGCAAGCGAGTTGCCAGAAAAAACGATCAAGTGTTTTTATCATGATTTTTGTTAAAATCAAGAAACCGTTGTTTCTAGCTGTTATATCTGCTGATTCGCCAATCTGTGGTATCTTCTGCTGGCCCGCTGCAGTGCCCGGTGTCTGAAAAAAGACTCAGAAGGGAACACAACAGCTATATTCCGAACAAGCGAGTGCAAGAGCAAAAGTTATGACGGTCCCACGCTATTTAAAGGGGACTTTCTGACATTGATCCAGGCTGTCTGATAGGCATTGGTGAACACCCGCCAACATCGATCGTGCTCCTATGAAATGCCTGAAGGCTGGTCACATTTGGTCGTGCTTCTGTGGCGTGCATGAGGACTCATTGGCTTTTGCTGAATTGATTGAATGATTGACTGGCCTGGATGCTTGCCGGCTTTCTTGTTGAGAATTTGGTGGAGCAGTAGGTTCCGGGCGTTCTAAGGTTAGTTTCAGGAATCTGATCTTCCTGATGCCAGCTTTCCAACCATCCAGGCTGTGCCTGCGTCATATTTGTGCTCCCTGAAATGCTGGATCATTCAGAATACCTTAAATGTATCATCGCAAGTATAAAAATCTGCCTTCCGCTGACGTTGTAGAAGAATTTCCATATTCTTAAATCCAGTGTTTTGCTGATCGGGAACATTTCTAGTTGTTCACAAATACTTCCGATTCGTATTCAATAAGAAACCTCAGTAGGTTACTTCTGTATTCGGTTGGCTTTCTTAGCTTAGTTTGACCTGATTTAATTAAGAAGGCAGCTGATTAGGCCAGTAATCAGTTGATTAATTTAGTAAGCAAGCATTACGTAACTAAATTGGTTGGTTGGTGAATGAGAAACTAAGCAAATAAGTGAAAAAGTATCGGAAGATGAGTAAAATCGCCATTGTTGTTTAGCATTCCAATCAACGAAACTGCACTGACATAGCCCAGTAATTATCCGGAGTTCTGCTACCCAAGCAAAGCAAAGGGGGCTGGCAGAAGTTCGTCAGTGGCATCTAAGCAAGGTGAATTGGTGCTTGATATTTCATCTTCCTTAGTCAACCACCTTGGGCCGAAAGGGAATCGATTTCCGATAAGAGAAGATCACACAACTACCTGCGAAGCTCTGAGGACCATTAACCGAGGTACCTCAAGAATCCAGAAATGTAAGAAAGGCACGAAATCAAGGGATTCTGCAATCTGAAAATGAGTCAATGGGTGAAGAAGAGCCAATGTATCGGAAACACTTGTTGAGTATACGACAACATGCTGATTAACTCTGATCAATTCCCACTTGAGATTACAGAAAAAATAACTTTCGTAAGCGCATTGCCAGTTGTCATGCAATCCCGTGAATGAATTGTGATTATGAGTGCCGTTCACACAAGATAAGTCAAACAGATCCCTAAGGAACATGTATAGATAGTTCGGGATTCTCGTATCAAAAATGTGTCAGTCATACGACGGCGAAAGAAGTTCTAATGTCTGCTGTCATAGGCGCATTTGGATTGACTGCTTACTGACTTACCTTGTGATCCAAAGCTTTCAACGCTAGAATGGCAGACAGGTGCTCCAAAATGATCACATAGTGGATCTATTATTGCTTGGTTATCAATCACTACAAAAATATTACTTATCGGTATCCATCCGGTTACATTAACCAAAAATCTCACAGTTTATTTCTGTTACTATTAAGGTGCCATACGGAGGTTTACGAAAAGGGAAAAGGAGCAAGTTTTTTATTGTTTCTCTGGTACTGGTCTGTCATTCAATTGTTAAGGTCGACAACCACTAATCAGTAACGAATAAATGTACCCTAGCTACGAACATATCTAGCTGTGATATGAATAGAATTTCGGCATCCTGTAAGAAGTCGTGCATCATCAGTCTCACCGAACGAACACTCAAAACCTTCAACAAGAACCATTCCATGATAAGGACTGGGGGGTTGGTGGGACATAATGGACTAGATCACTGCCGGTAAATCCTCCCCGTGAAACAGACATATATCCAACCGCGTTCTTCAAGCAACTGTAAGTCATAGTACCAAACGTATTCACTACACTTAGAGTTGACTGCATTTGACAGGGGATCCAAGAAAATCTAACCATGACACTGGGTAAAAATGTGAGAGCGAGGGTTTTATCCGGAAATCGATGGATGACTAACCATTGGTTGGCTGTTGACAGATCGAATCTTCTCAGTCAATGAGATTGGCTCACAATGATAGTGCAAGTCGAGTGTATTTTCGTTGCTGCTGACGGTCAATAAGAAAGAATCGAGGATGAACAGCTAAGAAATTCGCATGTAGCGTTATCCGGAGTATTCAGTTAGAATCAAAATTGATTCCCGGAAATTACCAACTGTCTCTTATGGTCCAGCGTACCATAAAGCCGGAACAATTGTGAGGGACCTTACAAGGTGGTTCAGAGAGACGCGAATCTACCGCGGGAGTATTGCGAAATCCATACTTTCCGCAGTTGGTTGACTGATCCCCCCAGAAATTTTTGAGAACCATGAGCACGGTTTTCATCAGTGCTAAGTACGAAGGTAATCTCAAAAAACTGGTACATAATTTGCCAGTCTGTCAAATGGTAAAGTGGAATCTAACTTGGTATCCAGTAGAATCTCAGCTCCAACTTCAATGTTTGGTCGGAATCGTGATGTATTGTGCGGAATACTTCCGCATAACTTGCCCTGAGTGAGCCGCAACCTGTCACTGATCAAGTAAATTAAATGTATCAGTTGGCATTATTACGTTGCTACAATAGTGAGCCGGAAGCATGAAATCAACCTAAGAACAGGAGTTAAGCAAATCCACTAAATCTGCGGTCGAGTGGACTGCGTATTTTGGGAAACCCTTAGGAGGGAAGTCGCTAGGATCATCCTAACACGTCCAACTTTACTTAACGTTCGTAGTCCCGAAAAATCTATCCATCTGTTCCAACGGAAAAATAGTGACCTACATTCAGCTGTGAAAAGTTAGTCAGGTTGATATGTAAAACACGCTGAAATGATCCTTGAATCACTCAAAAATGAAACAAATGAGTTGGTAAGGATGATTCATTCGCAAATTAGGTTGAGTCTGATGGGAGATTGATATGAACTTCTCTTTTTTAAGATTTTTCGACTGGATTTGCTACACAAACGTTTCCCCGTAATTTGGTTGGAACGACACGTAGGGTATCGAGGTATGTCTCAATACTACTTATGAGCTCAATGAAGACTGAACAGCCCACTACCGGTCTCACCATTCTTGAAACCAATAACGTAGGTCTAATACCGACTCTCCGCCAAGCTTTCTTTTTTACTTGAACACCAATAAGCATTTATGGTTTGACAAATAAATATAAAAAAAACTGGCTGAAAATTCGGAGACCAGACTGTCTGGAGTGCCTCTGGAAGGGCGAAATCGGCCGTGAGCTGTCCAGAGTTCACATTAACCTGATGAACCGATTGAAATTGATCACAAAGTTCAACCTTGAAGAGAAAAGTTACTGCTACCCATGGAAGTGTTTGCTATATTTTCATCAGGGTGGACAAAGTCTGAAATAGGCTGGATTGGACGCAAGGAGAGTGGGCGAAGGAAGAGGTTGAAAATATCAACTTAATGGAAACAACAGGATACAGCCCAGAATGATCAGCTTCACTGAGCACCGTAAGTTTGACACGACCTAGTGTTGCGCACCATATCCTGAAGACACAGGTGGGAAGAATTTTTATCCTATCACTGTCGACAATGACAATTTACCGAGCGAATCTAGAGGCTTTCTGCTCATGCATTGCACGTGGCGCACACGGGAAAAGCTCATTTATTCGCTGTCTAAACCTTGTTGGGAGAATAGCTATTCAGTTTTGCGTAGGCTATGAAATTTATTCAAACTACAATTAGCACAAAATATGGACAACTAGTGAGCGGAATGTACGAATTTTGCAGACTATACGGAGGTATATTCCTCCAGAACTGTCACAAATAACTGTTTGTGGTTTGCTTTCAGAGGTAGCTATTCAAGGATTCTGTATGTCAACGGGAGATTCAAGCGATCAACCAAGTGTCGTTTTTTATGTAGGGTGGACCCCTTACTAGGGAACAAATATATAAACGGCAGCTACCAAGCAGACCTCTTCGGAAGGGACCACTCGACCGAAGCCCACATAAGTCGTCCTCCACCATCCCATTTCTACCTCCTCCTTTCCATTATCTTTTCCTCTGCTATGAGGGTTGAATGTGAATACTGCACACATACTATGAGAAAACTGTCAATTGTGCTGTGTTCTAGTGTACATCCTTCGTTACTGGATAGAACTTTCCTTCCTTACGACAGAATAGACTGGAATGCTAATGCGTTTCCTGAAAATTATCTCGTTGTTTAGAGTAACGTGTAATGAGGACCATTCATGTATGCAGATCCATTATTTTGACGTGGAAACAATAATTTTCTCTATACTCCAGGTCTGATATCGTTCAATTGTTTTACGTTCAGCGCCATTATTACAAAATAATTGGTATATTTTCTGTCACACTGTCCGAACCAGTCAGAAAACGGTGCACAAATTGACCGGCAAAACTATTATTTTCATTTGCAAAGAGAAGGGTATGAGAAAGTCAAACATACTAACAGCCCGGAACTGACCAATTGGTCGAATGGCAGCAGGAGAGAAAAAGGTTTGGGGACACTTGAGAAACACGCTCTCTCACGGCGCGTTTGTTGTACAATTACAGTATGTCAGCATCCATCAATCAACTTACGCCTCATTGCCAGGGATTTTAACACCCTCATGGAAGCCCCACTAATCCGCCTAGAATGAGAACACCTAGAGCCTTGTTGTTTGTGTCCCCCACCCGTCTGTCGTTATAGCTTCCCGGGTACTCATTTCCCTCTTTCGCTTATACACCAGTACTTCAGGGTAGTTTGAATAGCTGGGAGTATGGAAAGGCAGAGTATCTGAACAGGCATTTGCTGTGGCAACCAAAACTGTTGACAGATGTCAGTTCTGTGACAAAAAAGCATGTGCACACGTACAAAAAACGAACACAGGCATCCAGATGTGAGGAGAACGAGAACCGGATATCAGCGGAAATTGGAACGACTCTCGGTTGGTTTGCGCATGGACTCAAAAGTCGTCCGCTTGTAGAATGGCACGTGCTGGCATACTGGCTCGAGTGGAACATGTCTAGGAGAATAAAAAAAATCCATTCATATGGTGACCGCGGTTGCTCAACATGCTGTGAAGCAGGCAAGAACTGTTCATCATCAGACTCAATTCCCAAGGTATTCGAGTGTGGCAAGATTTCTACCATCACGTATGTTAACACTTATCTTTTTGAGACAACTCGCTTCCATTATATAACTGCGCTGGTACAATGCTAACATGCTTTTCAAAATAAAAAGACGTACAGAAGGGAATACGAGGTTATTAAGAGTTTTCCATGAGGTGAAACTGAAATCTTTCGCATGGTCATTTGTGTTGTGGGAAACACAGGGTGCAACTCGATTCATAATCAACAACTCAAGAGATTTCGAGGAGTCTTTCCAATCATTTCGTAGACACTTATTTCTCACAGACGCTAGAATTCCAATCGCTCGCTCATGTAAACATCACGATTTCCTTGACAGGGATTTCGAAGCTAAATGTAGCCGATAATGTACTCCGGATGATAGACCACTGTCTGTGCATGTGGCCTATCTCAGTTGTAATGTCGCACCAGAATAGGTAACAAACCGAACGAAACAGTCACGCTAAAGAATAATGCAGAGTTGGATGACGAAAATCTTGGAGGTAATCGTCATTCAACAAGCAGTGACTCTTATTCTACTTCTCGTCTCAAAAGTCATATACTAAGGTATACTAAAGAACGGACCGATTGCGGGCCCACCAGCTGTGCTACTGACAGTAGTTAACCTCCCCACTGAAAGGAAGTGCGATGGAACCCTAAACGATGAGGTGCAACGTTATTAATCCCCAGCAAATATGAGCTGGCTTCGCTATGTTTGTCGACTTCTTAACATAGGATAACTTTGCCTGAAGGACTGAATTCCCTACCAAGTGTGTCACATTTTCTTGTGGCCAACGTAATATGTACCAAGAGGACAGCGTTTCACCATGTGCACGTTTATGGGATATCGAGTCCCGGAAGCGGGCAGCTCGGCCCATATGGTGTGATACTGCGTTGTCAAAGAGTGAGTGGAGTTATATCGTATTCAGATAAGATTGGCTCATATTTCGAACCAGTTATTTAGAGCCAAGCGGTACTATTTGAGAGGTAGTAAGTTTGGACCGCCTCCGAGTTACGCGAGATGTGCATCCGTGGCGATTCCTAATAACAGTGGGATGGATAATTAATAATGCATGCTTGTAGGTAGTTGGGACTTCTTTAGGCTTCTTTCGCAATTAAATCTTGCACGTGAAAATGGTCTATGATATGAGTAGACGTACAGCTGTTCCATACTTGCCGGATATCATCGATAGCGCGTATCTCAAAAACAGCCAGTAAGAACTATGAGCTGAAACTTTAAAATACCCACACCTTCAAGCTAACAGTAACTTCTGCAAGAAGTGGAAAAATTTTACAAGTCGCACAGACCTGCTACATGAGGTCACTTTTTGAAGATCCCACGAAAAGAACCTTGCAACTGAAGAACGACACCATATATTATGTATCTCTGATTCCAACATGCTGCTGATTAGCCAGTTGTGACCGAATGTTATAACCTCCACTTAATCAGATGGTCGCAGGTCGAAATCCCACTGGAGAACCAAGTTACCGATGATTTGCTACAGGGATGAAGCGCCTGTGCAGTGATTTTAGCTTTACATCATTGACGGACCTCGCTTCGACTGAAACCCGTTGACTCAATCACATGGGTTGCTATACCTAGTGGGATAAAATCTACGACTGTCGCACGTGACAACCGATAGACGCAACAAAGAAGGAATTCCCTTCTAGCCATCCTCATGGTGCAGGATCGTAGTTCCTTTGTTTCGTAAGGTAAAATGGTCTATCGGACCAGCAAGCACACATCCTTCGTTCTTTGAGTGAGCGAACCTGAACTGTGACAGATTATGATCTGGAAGGTAGTGAATATGGATCGTCTTAAGTACGGTAAATCAGTGAACTTCAGTAGTGGTTTTAACCAGCCCACTCGAAAATATCTTCGAAAGCACGGATCTCACTCACCCTGAATTTTTTTATGAATTGTGATTCCGGAGATATGTGGTGTGGGCAAACCTTATGAGGAAGTTATCTAAATTGCACCGGATCGGGGCAGACAGTTTCAGTAGTCGTTTGTAGCCTATCAGCAGGCTGCGGATGATTGTGGGATTTGTAGAATTTCATATTCACATCATCCCCGTTCAAATGATCCCCCTCCTGTCTT
This sequence comes from Opisthorchis viverrini, assembly GCF_000715545.1. Classification (NCBI taxonomy): domain Eukaryota; kingdom Metazoa; phylum Platyhelminthes; class Trematoda; order Opisthorchiida; family Opisthorchiidae; genus Opisthorchis; species Opisthorchis viverrini. Next base: position 62,032 of record NW_008751898.1, on the reverse strand, counting down.
GGTTCAGTTATTCTCGTGAGTTCATACCAAAAGGGAAGCAATGGACTCGAGTTCCGCTCTTATTAGAGCTCATAAGCAATGCACATCATTGTCCTTGCCAGGGCTTGAACTGTGTAAATCCTGCAATCACCTACAACCAAAAGCTGTCCACGAGGCTTCAAGTATAGGTGGCTCCACTTGACAGAAATGTTCTGACAGGCGGGTCAAACGATCGACACAGCCGGAACAGTTAGCAGCGCATCGTTCCAGCCATGAGGCAAAATAATCACAGGTTCACCTGTTCAGACTCAAGCGCGTCCAGCGCACACTGGTGACTTAAAGCTGACATGCTGTCAGATATTCATAGCTCAAAACTCAGCACTGCTGATGAGCTCTAACAAGAGCAAAACTCGAGCCTTTTGGCGCGGATTCACCAGAATAATTGTACCAGGAGAGGTGAAGGACATCATAGCTCATCAGCACTGCTGATGAGCTCTAACAAGAGCAAAACTCGAGCCTTTTGGCGCGGATTCACCAGAATAATTGTACCAGGAGAGGTGAAGGACAGTTCAAACAAGAATAATGTGCTCAACAGGTCGGATATCCAATCATGATTAAACAGGGATACCATTTTTTCAGTAGACAATACATGGTAGAACATCACATACGGGTTTATGGAGTAATCAACTCCATGAAACCTCTTCCACGCACGAAAATTTCCCACCGCGGCGTAGACTCTGCTTCCACCGCCAATACACCTGTGAAAGCAGCAACTTTCTGCAGAGCCATCTAACAAACGAAGCTTCTGAGAAAGCAGAAACTAGCGAGGCTACGAGGAGCAACCACGGTGTTAGATGTGTCAAGTTAATCACATACAAAACCACCGTGAACGTGTTGCCCCATCTTTTGATATGACGCTACCCGTAAGATTGACGAAAATTATTCGATACTCCATTGGCAGGTTCCCAATATTGAGGGATCGTTCAGTAGGCGTGAACCCTGGGTTTTCACCAACCTTACTTCGTACATGAACAAATCGAACGTATGTAGGGTGCAACACACGTGTATCTAAGAATGATGCTGGCGACGGACAAAGGTGAACCTCTCGTGAAAGCATAGCATGTCCTACATTCGACTGAGCCGTTCGTTAACAACACATAGGTGTTGGCTCATTTGCTTTGTCAGCTACGTAGTGAGTGGACGCGACTGGTACTTGAGTTGGACTATTTCTTTAACTGACTTTAAAGAATTTAAGTTTAAACCCAAAATTTACTGTAGATGAAGGAGCTTTGGGAACTACAACGCCCCTTATCGCTCATTATTATGTTAGGATGTAACCCAAAATAACTGTCTCAAGAACCATGCCAAAGAATAGCTATTTATCCTCGGCCCCATTATCTTTCCCAAACTGAGGCTAGACTTGTCCTACCCAAGCCGACAATTGGCTGACTAAATTCACTCGGTCCATTCTTCCTCATTCTCTCCCTGCAGTCTATAAAAAGCAATATGGTGACGTGTGCTGGTTAGAGTAGGCTGATGCTGACAAGACACTTTCCCCAGTTCGTGCAACCACACAAAACACTTGAATGCAAATAATAACAGCAACGACAGCTTGAGCGGTCAACGCTTTTCTTCGGATCCGGGAATGCAATCAACGGAAACTTCTTTTGTGTAAGTTTAGGTGTGTTGCCCCCCTTGTCTCCCTCCACCCACCCTATTCCTACATTTACACTAGCGACCGCTTACACTTCCAGTTCCTTCAACCTACCCCCGTGCCTCGCATTAAACTTCCCTTTGGTTAGATGAGCTTAGCTCGACTGCTACTGAGGGTGTGTTAGACACGACAGTGCGTGTGCTCAACCTACAGGGTAGCGCCATTCCTTCTGCGTTCACCCCAACACCCCAGCACCGGATTTGGAGATACAAGGGTCTAAAGCTCATTTCCCCATTCGATTCCTACGACTTGAGTACTCTTCAAGAGTACTTGAACCACTCCGTCTCGTTTACTGGACCAGGCTTGTCACTCCGCATTTGTGTAGTCCGGTGTGTGCACGCCTCTCGGCTTCTGCAGACAGTCAATTTCCACCCGTCAGTATCCCAAATGAGGAAAACTTTGAGCAAGCAGCTTTAGATAACACTGGAAGTGTCGGTGTGCCGGCTGACACACGTGACCATCGGTATGCTGACCAGCTCTGGTAAAAGCAATGGCGTGTCGGTGTGCTGACACACGTGACCATCGGTATGCTGACCAGCTCTGGTAAAAGCAATGGCTTACAAATGAAGAAGTTAGCAACAGAACGAACA
>NW_008751898.1:34385-56884 GCF_000715545.1 Opisthorchis viverrini | reverse complement strand
ATTTATAGTTATGGCGATCCGCTATTGATGAAAAACCATACATATCAACAACACATCAAGGTATGTGTCTCCGTCGTACTAAACCAATAAGTACTTTAATTGGTGTTTGAAAGAATAACAATAAGTTGACCTGGCTACACAATAACCGGGGTGTCCCAGAATTCTCTCCATTAAAGGATGCTTAAAATAACAAATTTAGAAAAAATGTTATCTGCATAAGTGACCACTAAAGATGCATATTTTTCGACTTTCAGTGTTCGCAAATTTGAACCCTGACGATTGCTTTGCAAGATAACGAACCTGTGACAACTCTGGGAATAACTTGGAAGAGTTGCTTGTGGGAAGATTAGTAGCGAATGGAAATACATTATTTAGTTACGGTCCCCACTCAACAGTAAGCAGACATCAGACTGAATATCAACGAGTGTTCGAGCAGCGTACACTTCAGTTTGACATGAATCAACGTGCACATCCAAAACGTGCCTTACTACAGCATGTTCAGTGCATTTGTCGATTCAAAAACTCTGATCCAACTTCCCGAACCTAAACCACCTGCGTCGTTGTCCAAAAGCAGCCTGCTTGAGCACCTGCTGATACAAAAGTCCAGATGCCCTAAGATCTCCCTATTTCCCGATTATGTTGAGATTCAAAGATGTAATGTATCGAATTAACGTGTATACACGGAGGAATATTTGAGTGCTCGCAATGGACGCCCCACTGACAACGAAGCCGGATGGCATGCAGAGGTGGATTTCAAAATCAACCTGAAAATTGGCAGGAGTTTGTTACACTTCCGGTTAGTCTGTTCGCCTATGTGACGGAAACTACACTTAAGCAAGAAAAAAACAGACGTGGAGTGGTGGTTGGTGAATCTGAAGTGTGCATCAAACAATTGGAAATGCGCTCCACCTGTTGGTTTCTAACAAGAACCCACCTTCTGCTTCCACTTCCTTGAAACGCAGTACAAACTGTATATGGTTCACAAAGTTTCTCGCACTGGACACGGTAAGTGACTGGATAGTTGAAAACCACGAATGTACCGGGTCCCACTAGCTTTATCATACATACCATTCAGTCAAGCTGAGCGATGCCTTGGTGCAATTTAACCGTCGACAATGAGGTCGCAGCCTGCTTTCACTTTGAAGAATGGAGATGCATGGTCACAAGTGAAGATTTCGGAGGCTTGGAGGTGGGCGTCGCACCAACAATGTTTTACTGTTGATAACGTTGGCCAAACAATAAAGCAGAAATTCGACCAGTTCGCTTCACTGTCCAGTCAACGTCTATTCGTGAAAGGCTATACCAGTGGACATCAAAAACTTCAGTAGGTTTGCCACTTCTGAGCAGGATTTTATCGAGAACTTGTCTGGTGCACTGGTTTGTGGCAATTCAACCTATCCCACCGAACTTGCACGCCAATCATCTGTTCACAAAGCACGTGATTCGCACGTGGTGGCAGACCAGCCGGGAGCCAGTCTACTAGCAGGCGGCGGAGAAGCATTGTTTTCTCACGGTCAGCTGACCATTGGAATTCGTACGGTTGGTGTGGAGTGTATCCCCGGGTGGTATATTCAGATGTTGGTAGCCAGTTCAGAGAAATAAGAGGATACACGAATTAAAACAGTGACTGTCACATTTGATCGTTATTTCTACGAAGTCCACAACGCCAGGGGATCGCGGCAAGTACCACTAGTCTCCTCAGTGCAATGAACCAATTGGAAGTAATTCAAGAATTTGGCTATCAGCTTTGGGATGTACTGTCCGTCTCCAAGCATTTTTTCGAAACACAGCCTTAACCTCGGACTTTTCAGACGTTTGTGATTCATCTTCGTGTTCTGAGTCCACCGGGTTTATGTTCCAACCAATCTCGTAAAAACAGACTCAGCGGAAGTCCTTCTGACTAACTAAGAATTAGAAGCACTTGAGTCATGCTCACGATCTGAACTAGAGTTCCGGCATTAACGGAAAAGCTGAACTATTTCATGGAAGTTGCGGTACGCTTCAACAAGCTAATCTATGGGGCAATCCAGCTGAAGGATTCACCATTCAGCCTGTCCGAGCAATCTTTTATGTCTGAGCGAGTGGATAACAGTTTTCATTGTCATACGTTGTTTAAAAAGGCATAAACGCGTCAGTAAGATGTCTCGCGACCAGGGTCCTCTCAATTTCAAAAACACTGTGAGATACTTAATGAGACTCAGGAAAACTGGCACCTGCTATCGATGTTGAACATCTCAATATTGAAAAATATCACTTAATCACTTGCAAGCGCATTGTAGGACACAAATACTTCAAAATATCACTTGCGTCTCGAATGAACATAATACGGTCTGGCTGTTGAGTCATGGGATCTGTCCAGGTTTTCCACCTTCATCTAAGAAAGCCATGCTTAGATCTACGCATAATAATGGTGAAATTCAACGTTGCGATAGTAACCCCCGGAATTTTTAGCTATGAAGTGTAACCATACTTGATTAATCAGCGGTCTTTTTAAGGAGCATGCTTCAACAGCGGCATACACCGTCATTTTGTGGCACACGAAAGGGGAACAAGTTCATCACAATAATGACTTTAAACTTACGTACCTATAGATCGAACGAATTCCACTGAAGCATGGGTGATCAGGCTTCTGCATCCGTATTTATGGCACCGGTTTGTCGTAGACAGAGTAGCCAGCCCACGTTGTTCTCATATCGACGCAGATAATGTTTCGACACTTTGCATTAGCAGGGTGATGAAGTAAATATTCCACAGATAAAATTTTAAAAATTGGTTTGGCAGCGACAAGAGCACAGTGCGCCGCATCAGGTGTGAAACGGTTCGCATTGTGCGCTACTTGAAAGAACGAGTAGTATAAAATGAACGGTGACGGCACCTTGGGAGGTCCCGAATCGCCACCGTGCCACTCAAGAACACGCATCACTGGCGTTTGCAACCGGCAGGGACTCCGATGGCACGAAATTCCTAAACATAAGGGATTTTGATCGACACTTTAGCAAACTAAGGTATCCTTAAAATTCACACACGATTTCAGAGAATGAAGCTTTTTTTCAGTCTTGAATTATTGGCCTGGGTTCTCTACCAAGCAAGATGTCGCGAACGTTGTCAGCTCTTTCGCGATTATACCATCAGTTGGGTGTGACGCAAAGCAGCGGTACGTGCACAAAACAACAGCTGTATACAACCAAATTGTGGCGCTGGATAATCGGTGCTGCTATCCGATGAGAAGTGCCTTTTGTAATTTTTTAACCATACGGTACGGTGTACAAGGTCACGTAAAACAGAATCCCAAACATCTAGACCAGAAGCTTCCTTAATTTCATGTCGTACATTATTGCCGTCTTCCATGCTTCCTAAAAAATCTAACCTGCTTGTGACTGCACAACAAGCAAATCATGTCCGTTATTGACGATACCCATTTCAAAACCTACTTTGATGGTTAAGCTGCATTTTCGTTTGCTGAAGCTGCAAGGCATTTGGTAATCCACTGGTATGTGTGTGAAAACGGACGGCACGTATAATCGACCTCCCTGGTTCCCTTGAATGTATTCATCGTATAAAACATGCGGTGTCTTTCCTGATCTTAGAATGTTCATAAGGTTGACATAGACATTCGGCGGCTACCAGCATTACTTTTTTCACCAAGCAGGCTGAGCAGTTGTATGTGGAAGTAAACTCTTGCAAGTAAATGAAGATGGTGTTGACCGAAGACTCAACTGGATCTCTCGCAATAGATCCTCTTCGGCTGGGCAACCCATTAGAACCAACTCGATCTATTAACGAGTATTTGATATAAAGATAGCGATCCCCCAGTCATTGCATAGCTGAAATTCGACTTGAAGGAAGCACCATGGCTAAGATTCTGCCAAGACTAGACAGCAGCAATAGTTGTTTGGGTTCAAACAACGGAATTTCCAGTCAGTTACTCCTGCCCTAACTATCGAATTACCTAGCTGCCAGGAATATTTATTGTGATGAATTTCTAGTACATGGAAGGGGATATACCGGAATATTTGTAGCTCATTCATTGGGGGTTGACATGTTCGTTGAACTTGGAAAATTAGCTCGCAAACGCTTCGTCACCAATCAATGGACTCAACCGCGCACTGATGATGTCACATCGACTTGTGGCGAAATGTTTGCAGGCTAACTGTCAAGCTAGGCGAACAGATTAACGGACACCTGATCAATTACTAGCTCGCTTAGGTAAAGCAACAATGAATCTTATCGAGGAGTCACGACGTATGCATGCCCAGACTGCTAAACTTACGAACTGTCTCAAGCAGATTGATGTGCAGCGCTTTTATACTCTGTTATGCATATCATGTGTATTGGGTTATAATCTGAAAGAAGTCCACAGAGTGAGATAAAAAAATGTATGTACAAGGATGATTATCACAGTCAATCGACAAACTATTGTCCTTCACGGGGCTCAAGCTCCTGTCGAGACTTGCCCTTATTTCTGGGAGTGTTTGCCACTCCGCACTCAATCTCCTTTTCCTTGTAGTAATGCGGAGCTACTTCCAAGAGCCATTTGGGTTCGATTTCAATAAGTTGGCGCATAAACTCTTTCGTAGTGAACACCAGCTCGTGATAGATGACCCACTTGGGAAGTTCCTCAGCCAGACAAGAATTCGGGTGGGGATGAATTGTGTGCTTTTGTTTCACAGTCTTGTAACCGTTTCCGGTAAACCGTGCCGTGTGATAAAAAAAGCCCGCAGTAATAGACTGTTGATGAGAGAGGGGAGAATTGGTGAGAGAAATCTGAGAAAATGATAAAATCGATTATTCACAGCCGGACAATCAAATAAATGCGGTTTCAATGTAAAGCCCTCAAGTGCCAACTACCCACTACACAACACCTTCCGAGATCGCACGCCGACGGACATTAGCAGTAGGAATATCTGAAAAACCCATCAGGGTCGTCTTTTCGAAGTAATTCTTCACCAACTAAGGGAAAAATTGAATACGAGCTTAAAAATGCATGACAACCGCTCGTGATTTGTGACTGAGCAACCTCCCAAAGTTTCTCTCACAGTCGAGTTCCGTATGTGTACCTCTTCGTCACTGTCACCATGCACATTGGTCCCGTTCACTGTTTAGGTTACCAATGGAGACTATAGTTGGTATTCATGGATTGTGAACTGTTCCCTTAGTGAAAATTAACTAACACTGACTACATACACTAAAAATCTGTGATGGTTGCGCGAAACTTCTGTACCGACAAGTGATTCAACAAGTTGTAGTCTTGGAGGAAGGGATACCGTCATACCAGCGAAATCCTGGAACCCAACATGGTCGCACCTATGGCCATCATGATTGCACATGCTAATCGATTTGCAGCTGAGTAAAATGGTTCACATGTTTTACTTACAGTTATTAGCCACTGAATGGTATTTACTTGTTTCGGTGCACGTAAGTGTCTGGGTAACCGCACATTCCCGGATATCGTGCACCTATTTCCAGTAAAGTGTTGGTTGTTGCCGGGCTCCAATCTGTTCAGAATTTTTTGACTCTAACGTATCAATTAACTAACATCATTTCCACCGGTCACTTCGAGTTCAAGTGGTGGGTTAAGTGGTGCAGTTCCACGTGTTCCGTAACAACGTAGTCATCGACCCCAGAACGCTACTACGGGCGCTAGACAGCCGCGGAATTACACCGTAAATAGGAAAACCAAACTTCATCAATGACTTCACGCGGCAGGCCAGAGCTTAAGACGCTAAAATACAGAAATGTCAGTAGATCGAGCTTAAGCCGGACCTTCCGACTGCTTCTGTCTAAGCATGGACGACCTGAGCGGATGCTGCAGGTGTTTGTCTCTATAAGCAAGTTAGTCGTTCATACATACGCAAAGTTCTGCGTACGATCACAATAGGTGACCATACCCTTGACAACTGTCTTCACTCAACTGGCCACAGGAACTAAGCTGGATTTGACAAAGTAAGGACATTAAGGTTATCTTCAAGAAGACAAAGATAAAAAAGGCGGAATAAAAATTAGTCAGGTTCTGGTAGTGAAACACATTAGAAGGATAAATCGATGTCCTCGAGAATTTCTAATTTGTGGTCTGCTAATAAAGCTTCTGTGCGTTTCTGTATCGCTGAAACTGAAGGGCTATTTTGAAGTTAACATTTTATTTGTATGCTGCGAACCTGAAAGTAAGACACCATCGCAGATGCAAAATCATGGTTTCACGTTTAATAGATGTGTTGACAACCTCCTGGCTATTGCGATCTAGGAAAGCGAGTGAGCTTGAATAGAGTGAAGTTCAAGCAAAAGTTCATTAACAAACTGAAGACCATGACGCATAAAATGGTATAAAATGAAACAGTGCTGCGATCAAAAGATTCAACTGCCTTAAATATGGCCCAAAAAGTACTTCATGTTGTGAGGTTAATCACATGGGACATTTCACTTGTTTCATGGGAGGGATTGGAAGGGTTTAAGGTTGAAATTTTCCGACTGACCAAAGGCAGGTTGTTCATTGGGCAGACTTCTGCATACTGATGTGACCGAATGCAGATAGACAAAACTAGATAGTCACTCAGAGTCATAAAGCGATCGGCATCGCTTCAAAACAGTATTCCGGGAAGAGGAAGGACTCATACTCGTGAAGATTACGGAGCAGACCCGCTGTAATGCTAACTTGCCCTTGCATAGAGGTTGAATGCTATAGCGCCCAGTGGTGCCCGTATCCGTTAGCTTTTAAGAAGAGACGATTGAGCCAAGAAAAAAGCGGATTCCATGTAGGAATTTTTAAAAGGAGTGGTTGTTTGATCCATCTGGTTAAAAAGCATGTCACGACCTCGTGGCAGTCCCAATTTTCCGGCGACTACGAATGGTCGCTCTCACGGGCCTACAAGGAAACGACTTAGAACATTGCTTTAAACAATAAAATAACCAGAATGTAGTAGAAGTGACAAGTATCCCGAAATAGAGAGAAAATGGAGGCTAGTGTGTACACACAAACGGAGTTGTACCAACTCAAAGTGATGTGGGTTACTGCCATTAACCAAAACCATTGAATGACGTAGAATGCAGTAGGTTCCAGAAGAAAACTGTTCTTGCGTCGAACGAGGCCTAAAAAACAACGTCCTTTTTGGTCTCACAAAAGTGTGAAAGACAATCCGTAGATTTATGGCTGGGCAAAGTTTCGGTTTTGCTTCAAAAACCTCTCCAGGCCGAATGTGTGGGTTACAAGGCTGGTTGAGTTTTAGAGCAGAGGAGAACCAATCAGCAAGATCTCTTCCTACTGACAGGCTAAATCAGTGTTAGGCGTCGGTTAGGAGGGTTTCTAATTGTTGATATTTTAAAAAAGTGACCGACTACTCTCTTAGTCATTCAGCTTCCCTTTGGTGCCCATTAACCTTATCACTTGTTAGCCAACACTAGTAAACAGAATTCATTAACAAGATTTGACCTTCTAGTAGGAAGAGACCTTGCTGATTGGTTCCCCTGTCGTAAAACTCGGCCAACCCCGTAAGCTGGTCACCTAGACTGACAGAGCTTTTGTGTCAAAAGCGAAACGTTACCGAGCTATGTGTCTACCTATCGTTTTTCGAATCTTCTGACGCGATGAATTCTGTATCGATTCCAACAGTTTCCCAATAGACTGAGGATCAGCGTCGTGCTTGCAGCTCCAGAACACAACAAACGACACGTAAAGAAACAGTAATGCGTTGGATAAGGGAGTACTACAGTTTCAACTCTGGAATAATACTTTACAGAAGAAAATCAGGACCGGTTTGATAGAACGGAGATAGAAAAAACAAAGAGATAGCCACATATTGCCGTCTTGAATAGTTCAGTGAAGTAGTGTTGTTATATATACGCAATGCACTATTCATAAGGTTGCTGAAAATTCTTCGACAGCTCAAGACCGGTTTCGCCCTTGTTGGGGCTCACCAGGTAGACACAGTCCCCGAGTTTTCGTCAACCTTATGTTCTACTTGAAACCAGTTGCACGAACTTAGCGAAATACACTCATTTGCAAACAAACTTGGTTTTGAGAGAGACTCACCTGAAACCCAACTGAATCTCTTATTTGTGATGTTTCTAGGCAACTGCATTTGTTTGCAAATGAGTGTATTCCGCTAGTATTGTTATACTTTCTGTACAGATTGAGAATCGGGAGATGCACACCATATCACCAAGTATTGGTATATTTCACACAAAAATTAGCAACGCCATTAAAGTTACTGGCCACGGGTCTCAAACTGCGTAGCCAAGTCTGGAGCATATCGCTCTAGGATCACTTTCACCTTGTACACACCTAATAGAAGAGAACCTTGAGGCGGGAAACATTTTTTCATGCACAGTCTGAGGTCTCAACAGAACAACCTGAGGCCGGATCTGCATTGTAAATGCTTTTGTCCATCAGGATATTCGGCTCTGGACAATATTAGGAAGGCGACAGTTGCCACGAGGCTGATATCATCACAAGTTTTCATAGCTCTAATGAACGCTATATCTGGACCAAGTGCTATAGGGTTAGAAAATTTTCAATCTGGATCCTTCTTGTGGCGTACAGTTGGTGACCAACCAATAAAACATCTCTCTGAGAAAACCCATGAAAGGAAAGCACATTCTTAAAAAATGCGCACATTCTCAAAAAATGCTAGCTATAAACTAGTGCGATTCTCCGAATATAAACAAGATACTCCCTTTCTCTATGCTTTCTTCTGAATGTCCAACTGAGATATATACAGAGCAGCAGGACATACAAGTGACGTGTTTAGAATGACATATATAGAGCTTCAAAAGCGCGAAGGCTGGTGCACTAGGAATAAATAGGACCTAGTGAAAAGTTAAGGCTGGTATGGTGGCCCCTCTAACGATCATTCCTGTCACGACTTCCTCGATATTACGAACTCCTGGTAGCATACGGGCATTGTAAATATTGGCTTATTTGTCCCTCCAAAATATGACACGACGCGACCTAATCCCCTTGGCCTCGTAACAGCGAGGGAGTGAACATTTCCATCGCGAGCCTCTCTGATTAAGACATCACAGCTGGACCTCTGCGTTGTCTCAAGCACACCGAAAGAGAGACGAGCCAGTGAAAAACAGTCATGGAGAGCAAAGCCAAAGATCTACTTACTTTACGGATATTGATATGTTCACTCGGGTTACTTGTTAACGAAATCTCAACCCGTTCTAACAAGCTGACGAACTGGTCGCGGATATCTCTGGCTCGTTTCATTGTCCGGTACTGGATGAAATGTTCATAGCACCAATGCGTGGAAAAATCTGTGAAAAAAAGACAAAATGATCATAGGCTAGCGAATTGGATAATCCTGCAGTTCGTTGGTCAGACTCGCGTAAAAACAGATGTCCAGTTAAACAACCAAGCACAATAGCCAACGTGAGAGTCGTGGAATGAGAAGCTGCCGGTCGAGGTACCAGCTAAAGTCAATTAGGGGTTGTATGCACGCAACACCATGCTGGATAACAGAGACCAGTCATAGGCACTTGGGAAATAGAATTATAACCTTCTTGAAGATCTCGTCTTGGGGCCTGCACATTATTGGCCGAACCCAATAGGAACTCAAGTTTTCGACACTGACTGAAGTGAACAGATTTTTGTTGTTGTGTACACAGTGGTCTACAGAGCACATTTGGAAATAACCTTGGTAAGACGAGCCCAAAAAAGGGTTTTTTACTTTTCACTGATGCGAAGTTTCCCGTATGCAGACACACGGGTTTTTGGCAGTTCAGTGGAGATCTTCATCCGCATCTCATTTCTGAGGTACTCTATCCCCTTGTACGATTGTATAGTAATTAAACATCAGCACTAACTAGTAGACTTCCTCGATGATACTCTGAGAACAAACTCACCCGCCGCACTCCACTGGTTGTATACATTCAGCAACATGAGATGGTCTCCGGCCGTGTGGAAAAAGCCTTTTCGTGCAGTGTCTGCATGGATCAGCTTATCTTTCGGCCGATAAAAGATTGCGTTGTTCACGGATAGCATAGCAGCGATAGTGATAGCATCGCCACTACACTTGTATCTGTAGGGAAGGCTGGTGCACTAGGAATAAATAGGACCTAGTGAAAAGTTAAGGCTGGTATGGTGGCCCCTCTAACGATCATTCCTGTCACGACTTCCTCGATATTACGAACTCCTGGTAGCATACGGGCATTGTAAATATTGGCTTATTTGTCCCTCCAAAATATGACACGACGCGACCTAATCCCCTTGGCCTCGTAACAGCGAGGGAGTGAACATTTCCATCGCGAGCCTCTCTGATTAAGACATCACAGCTGGACCTCTGCGTTGTCTCAAGCACACCGAAAGAGAGACGAGCCAGTGAAAAACAGTCATGGAGAGCAAAGCCAAAGATCTACTTACTTTACGGATATTGATATGTTCACTCGGGTTACTTGTTAACGAAATCTCAACCCGTTCTAACAAGCTGACGAACTGGTCGCGGATATCTCTGGCTCGTTTCATTGTCCGGTACTGGATGAAATGTTCATAGCACCAATGCGTGGAAAAATCTGTGAAAAAAAGACAAAATGATCATAGGCTAGCGAATTGGATAATCCTGCAGTTCGTTGGTCAGACTCGCGTAAAAACAGATGTCCAGTTAAACAACCAAGCACAATAGCCAACGTGAGAGTCGTGGAATGAGAAGCTGCCGGTCGAGGTACCAGCTAAAGTCAATTAGGGGTTGTATGCACGCAACACCATGCTGGATAACAGAGACCAGTCATAGGCACTTGGGAAATAGAATTATAACCTTCTTGAAGATCTCGTCTTGGGGCCTGCACATTATTGGCCGAACCCAATAGGAACTCAAGTTTTCGACACTGACTGAAGTGAACAGATTTTTGTTGTTGTGTACACAGTGGTCTGCAGAGCACATTTGGAAATAACCTTGGTAAGACGAGCCCAAAAAAGGGTTTTTTACTTTTCACTGATGCGAAGTTTCCCGTATGCAGACACACGGGTTTTTGGCAGTTCAGTGGAGATCTTCATCCGCATCTCATTTCTGAGGTACTCTATCCCCTTGCACGATTGTATAGTAATTAAACATCAGCACTAACTAGTAGACTTCCTCGATGATACTCTGAGAACAAACTCACCCGCCGCACTCCACTGGTTGTATACATTCAGCAACATGAGATGGTCTCCGGCCGTGTGGAAAAAGCCTTTTCGTGCAGTGTCTGCATGGATCAGCTTATCTTTCGGCCGATAAAAGATTGCGTTGTTCACGGATAGCATAGCAGCGATAGTGATAGCATCGCCACTACACTTGTATCTGTAGGGATGGAAAACCAAAAGCGATGTCACAAAATGGCCTAGAAGTTTTTTCGACCTTCTTAAAGACAATCACAATAGGTCACAATGCCCTAGAATACAGTAACGGCACCTGACGAAAGCAGCCACCCCGAAGAGAAGGAAAATGTGTAAGATGGTTTTCTATCTGGGGTGTGCTCGTTTCCAAAAGGTGCCAACTGGTTGGCTTGAATGATTTAAAAAAAGGAACATATAAATTTAAATGGTAGTTTTCTAGTATCTGTATATCAGCCCTCCCAAAAATGTAAAAAACCTTTCCCATGTTTGTGTTATGTACCTAGACTCATGGACATTTAATTAGGGTTTCTACGAGCGGCGAATTTAGCTGTTCAACCACGGTGCGTCCAGTTATCATGGTGTGGTGATCTCTGTGCTTTATGTTTATTTAACCAGGAAAGACGATTCGAAGTGGATCCACATACGAGATTCTCGCACTGTGACATCATCATCATCATCACTGTGACAGAACGTAAGAGCGCTCCGTAAACTAAACAATAAAGAGAATGCAGACATAAACCCAATCAGTTAGGGGCAGAATAGTTGAGGTATTCCGGGAATCCCTAAGTAAGCGTACGCCAAGAAGAGTTTTTTTTATTTGACAGAAGACTATGACTCTATATGCACGAAAACAGGCGTATAAATTTCTGTCCCAAGTGCCGCACAGGCCTGTGCATCACGGAAGAAAGTATCAGTGTTGACAAAGACGCTGCACTGCCATACAACCACAAAGCTCGGTTGATAACCCTCACACTGCTGTAGCACCCTTTTGGTTCCTAACTGCCATGCCACAAGAAGCAAGCACGGCGGCCAGGATACTGTCAGGTTGTCCGAGCCTAGACAGGGGAAGTCGAGATGTAGAGGTCAGGTTTGAACCACGGAGCTGCCCGTCAGTAAATTCGCGCTCTACCTACTGAGCCATCTCAACCCAAGCGTTTGCAACCGAAGTGTTGACAGACATAGGACCTGGCATATACTGATATACCCAATATACTCATCCTTGCAAACTCTCAAACGGAAAACATGGTCAGGAATCGTTTGCACGTAAGTCACTGATATTATCATGAACAGCAACACACCAAAAGTGGAAACTGGCGCTTCGAGACGTGTAGCAGTTGTATACGCATATAAGAATTCAAAGATAGACACTAGAAGCTGTGGATTACTGAAAGTATCTCGGAAGTTGAATTAGCTCTGAAAGCTATGTAACAGACGAAGGTAACGCACGAATCTCGAAGGAGGCGTGTATCAGAGCACAGTACGCATTGTATTGTTGTACGGCTGTGGAATCTGACCCTCTCAGGTGAAATATCGGCGACATCTTCAGGTTCTTGACCACCGACGTCTCAGAACTATTGCGATTACACAATAAGCATAAGTAGTTTCAAGGGATGCATCCGACGCTGCAAGCTTAGGTGCATGGGCCATGTGTTAGGCTTAATTAGAGGTTGCAGAAACTGAAACGTGGGTAGAATATGACACGGTTATTTGCCTTTCATGATGAGGTCTACATGACCCTCCCCATGTAACCTTGAGAACGCACATGTCAGACACCCCAACGGCATGGAAGAAACGGTCTTTCTGCGTCACCTGGCACCTTCTGTAGATTGCGGATGTGCTCTAGCATCCAAACAGCAGCAACCGCAGTCCAACGCTGATACATTTATTAGATTGAAACTATCTGGCTCTGTTTCGGAAAATAATAGAAATTGTTCAGCTTTAACACCCTTCCGGTGCCTAGCTGCCATGCCAGCCGAAAGAAAGCACGAGGGTCGGAATACTGCCAGGTCGCCCAAGCCTAGACAGGGGAAGTCGAGAGGCAGAGGTCGGGTTCGAACCAGGAACCCTCCGGTCAGTGAATTCGCGCTGAGCTATTTCGCTCCCCAGACAGACGCTGAGTTAAGGAAATTTAGGAACACTTGAAGGCCAAATCAAGATTGTGGCGTAAGTGGCCTTCACAACGCTTTTGCTAACCAAGTGACTTGATCAACCAATTGAATATGGATTAGTTGATCAGTGCACCCCTTCGTGCACATAATGGGTAAACTAGATACCTAGCCTGATCCGGAAACAATGGTAAACAAACGTGATTGGTCTGCGGAAGCTGGCAGTATGCTGACTAAGAAAACATGTCAAAAATTATCAATTATTAACAAGGAACCTCTTCACCGATCAAACGCATTCCACCGACGTTGCAGTTTGTAGAGTAGTGAGTGGAGGAAATTACATGGTTCAAATGAGGAGGTTTTCCAAGGTATCGCATAATTTGTAGAAGCATTGAGGATGAGATACCATCGGGTTGCGAAAAAGTGTGAAAATCAGATGCTTAAACGAATGAACTTCACCAGTTCTAAAATTACGCCTGAACTAGTTTCACTAATATCGGGAACCAATTCGCAAACTTACTTATCGGACGCCAAAATCATTTTCGACAACATCGGGTCACAAGGAAACTCAGCCATTTGACGCCCCATTTTGGTTAGTTCGCCTCGGTGATTCAACGCTCCCAAAGCATACAACTGCTCCAAAGCCATGATGAGAGAGTCATGCGGAGGTGGGTCCATATAGTCAAAGTGCAACAAATCATCGATACCAAGGGATTTCAGAAGTAGTACCACATTACCCAGGTTGGTGCGCTGGATCTCCGGGACGGGTTGCGGTTCCAGTTCAGTGCGGTAAGCATGGGCAGTGTAAAGCCGGAAACACTTTCCCGCAGCTACTCTTCCGGCACTGAAGATTGTAAATGTGCATGGGAGGATCAGCTACAGCAAGAGTTTGACAACCTAAAAGTGTCTCCAACATTAGTGGTTTCGGGGTTGTCAGGTTTGGAGTAAAGCTATCAGCTAGGGGATCTGAGAAGGTAACTGGTCCAAGCCTAAGACATTACGAAGTAACTCTAAAGCTAGTAGGGTGCATGGCGTTTCTACATGAACAGTAAGTATAATCCGAATAGCTGAGTACCCTTCATATTGAGCCATGCCTGTTTTAGTTTAGGTGTACAACTTTAATGTCGCCTAAAAAATTTTAAATAGTGGCGTCGTTTACATGCTAACCTCATATAATTTTGCATGTAACATACTTCAAGCCATCGAATGGCGAAAATGGAAGAGTTTCAAAAAAGTGTGAGCAGTTAGAGACCACATACAATAAAAACTAGACTCGAGGTAAAACAACTGTTCGGAGATACCGAAAACAGTGATACCACTGGAAATATGCTTGAGCAAATCGTCTGACCTATGAGCTTCGGGAATGAGTAGAACACGAAAACCGCAGCAGTATGACTGCTTTCTATCCACAAGGTAAGAGACCTTTAAAAACAGCAGCGGAGCGATAGAGACAATGGAACACGACTCACCGACCAGCACGTTGATCTGCTGCAGCCTGTGAGATCGGTACCACGATTAGAGATTCAATACCTGAGCGGGCGCTGTAGAACTTTTGCTTGCAGAAACCCGTATCAATAACATAGATTATCCCATCGATAGTCAGAGATGTCTCAGCAATATTGGTAGCAAGAACGACCTTACGGGCACCTGGAGGGGTTGGTGAGAAAATCCGTGCCTAAAAATAAGAAGAACAAGAGGAGTTAAAATAACAGTAGTCCGTCAGGAAGTAAAACTTGGTAGATATCAAATGATGCAATCGACAGAAGACAAAAACATTTACTTACTGAGCCTAGCGGACCGGAAGGTCCATGGTTCGAACCAAACCCTAGAATTTCGACTGATCCCGGTTAAGCTTGGGTGACCTGGTATTATCTTAGCCCTCGTGTCTTCTTCGAGTCGGAAGTGACGCACTTAAAGGGTGTCACAAATGATCAACCATTACTCAATTCAGTTTAATTCATCAGCCATTAACCATACACCGAGGGCACATTGGTTCTAGCTGCAAAGGTTTTGGTCACCAGAAAATGAGAGGGGGGAGATAAAGCCAACGCATTGAAGGCGATGATGCCAAATCGTTCTAGTTGTCTAGGGATGCCAGTTATGGCATCAATCTGCCCAAGTAGTCAGCTAACCAGTGACTGATCACTAGCGATAGCTAGCAGTGAACGGAGTTGTTCACCAACTAAGCGATCGCAAGCTGTCATTCAGTTTTCTGTAAAGTGAACATCATCAAGCATCCAACTGAACTTTCCTGGACGTGGTTTGAACACTAAACAGAAATGAACACTGGGAGCGGTTCAATAATTTCCACANAGCGGTTCAATAATTTCCACACCAACGCATCAGATACAGGGATGGCGCTTCAACACTTGGTCAGACGCTACTCGCATATACACCGTAACACCAGGACGCGGTTACAACCAGATGAAACCGTACAGCTTAGAAGGTAGGCGTTAACGGTCATCTGCATACCGCTAACAGATACTGTGGGATCTTTGTGCCCTCTTCCTTAAGGTTTACGCGACGATTCTTGCTCGTAGTTAGAAACCCTACGATCCTGATAGCAGGTACGCTTTCATTTTCTACTTGGAGGTTTACGCGACGATTCTTGCTCGTGGTTAGAAACCCTGCAAGACATCGTAAATATACGATCCAGATAGCAGGTACGCTTTCATTTTCTACTTGGGCTGCCTAGCCGAAATTCGTACGCCATTGTGAGTCGAGTATGTGTGTGTGTGTGGGGGGAGGTAAAGTTCACAAGGGAGATTGAGTCCTAATCAGACATGACGTTCAGATGTGTTTATTTCATTATGCGCTCCTGATCGTTATTCTTAGAGCTATGAGGCTTCCTCACGAAAAATATCTACCTCTCCCATACATAGTACGGCACCTAAGTGCCTGGTGTTGTTGCCAATCATGATAAGAATTGCAGTATTGCTGTTAAAATGAGGAAATGGATACTGGTCATTTTCGAAGCGAACGTGGCAAGGGATGACGAGCACAGCGTGAAGTGATGAATTAGCTAGTAAATCCCATGTGTTTTTGTTGCTACCCCATGTTAAGAAAGGAAGAAATTTCCCCGTCTCTATGAACAACAGATCGGCCATTTCAAACAAGATACTTCGACTTCATCATCGCCCGTGTTTTTTGACGGTAAAAGTGTATGGCACAATGCGTACATGAATGAACACCCCGAAATCACAAAGAAATATCAAATAAAAGTTAGTTCATTCGACCCTACTTGCATATCCGAAGGAAGTGTGGAGTAGATTGGCAGTATGAGGAGCTCCCGTATTTTACTACCCAATTTCCGAGTTCGCTCGACCAACATCTCATTGGCTGTTTCTATTTCCTCCTGTCCAGTTAGAAATACCAGGATGTCACCCGGTGGTTGAGTTACATGAATCTGAAGCACTGAGATCACCGCAGCTTCAATATAGTCCGCCTCTGGAGCCTAATACGAAAAAACAAAACAATGGTATATTTTCATAAAGGAAACTACTCACAAGGTTGCTAAAAACTCTTCGACAAAACAATGGTATATGTAAATCAGTATGTCAAGCAACAGGGGATGTGATAGTATTTGATGGGACAAACTCGGAAAATATACTCTACATGTGTCACACAACCTGAAGGAAACGCAAGGACTGGGATACTCCCAGGCTACTCAAACCTGAACAGGAGCAGTAGAAAAGCTCCAACTGAATTCAATTCAACGACGGCCAGCCTAGTAGCCCATGCCCTAATTCCTAAGCTACCTGAAGCTCATGTGTTTGTTCAACGTTCGACCAGGGAAAGCGGATTTTGACTAGTTTCGAGAGGCATACGAGAAAAACGTTTTCCATGCCCCTTATTTTTCTGTATTGTGAACAAAAACAAGAACGATCGCATTTTCTACTGTGGTGCAGTCAGGCAAAGACGTTCGTCTCCGTTCGACTGAGCAACTAGCTTTGTCCCGCGTTTTTAGTGTTTTGTCTTTCCAAATCTTCTGAAAAAGATGGTCGTGTGTCTGAAAACTTTAATCATAACATTGTTCGTGCTTGATATAGTAGTCTCGTACACAAGATTTTGCAACAATAACGCAGTATCCGCCCTAACGAACTAGCCAAAAATTGCAAAATAAACTTGATATCGTCCAACCTGCATTGGCTGGTGGAATAAACCTCCGTGAAAACTGGCGGACACTGGTTTTGCACGACTACCTGACTGACTGGGTGAAGGTGCCAGTACCTTGGAGTGCTCGCAGTGGGCTAAGTCTATTGTTCCTTTCAATCTTTTGCTCTACGAAACAGCTTCAAATAAATTATGACTGCACGGTAATGAAGAGTCCGACACTGATTTCTGCCATCGATGATAAAGCTCGTTGATAAGGAGGTTTAAGGAGGTTTATATTTACTATCACGCTATCTACTCAGAAAATTGATTCCGTACAAAAATCAGAGTGACCAGAACCCATACTCAGGCTGCTGATAAGCAATACGATTTTTCGAGGTTGTTCTACGTGCCGTTTTGTTAACTTTACCGAAAAAGGCTTCAGCTGGTAGTTTATACAACAGGTAATTGAAGAATGCGTCACGTATTTATTGCGGGGTTTGTTACACTACTCCGAATTCTATGCCTGCCGTCTTTAGCAAATGTTCAACAAGAATCTCACCACTACGTAGCGACATATCTGGCTGTTTCGTTATACGGCAACGTACCACGCACTTCTGTACAAAGTTGCTAAAGACTATCATTACGCTTTTCTACCTATTGCATCCACATGTAAGCCCAGAGCCCGTTTCCCAGTACCGGAAAACATGTGTACACGAAGATTCCCCTAAATACATTAGACTCGACAGACAACATCATTCTTCAGAGCAAACTGCCAAGCCGATCATGTGAATTACTAGTTCCTTTTCATCAGCGTATTGTGAACATATGTTACGAGCACAGTCCCATGCATATATCTTCCAGTTTTTAAGACTAAGGAACAATAAAACTGCGGACAGGTTACGGCAAGAACTGATACAAGCTCCCCCATAAAATAAATACAAAACAAGCGACTTGCCTTCGTGTAGTAAATATCAACGGGATATCGTCTTCCGGGAATACGGAATACGGGTGCATCGTCGAAAAATTTGGCGAATTTCTCGGCATCGAGCGTAGCGGAACTTATGAGAAGTTTGAGATCGGGACGGAATCGAGCGACATCCTGTGGGTGGGAAAATAACGGATGAACAACAAGACACATAAAACAAGCGACTTGCCTTCGTGTAGTAAATATCAACGGGATATCGTCTTCCGGGAATACGGAATACGGGTGCATCGTCGAAAAATTTGGCGAATTTCTCGGCATCGAGCGTAGCGGAACTTATGAGAAGTTTGAGATCGGGACGGAATCGAGCGACATCCTGTGGGTGGGAAAATAACGGACGAACAACAAGGACCCCATATAACACGACTAAAAGTAGGGAAAAGGAATGATAATGGGAGAATAATGTATTACCTTGACCAACCCGAAGAGTATATCTGTGTGAAGTGTCCTTTCATGGGCCTCATCGATCAGCATGACCGAGTAGCCGCCCAGATCTGGCTCAAGGAGAAATTCGCGAAGCAGCATGCCGTCAGTCATATATTTTATTAGTGTGCGCTCGGAAGTGCAGTCCTCAAAACGTATCGAGTAGCCCACTTCGCCTCCTAACTTCACATTCATTTCCTGCGAAACGCGAGCTGCAACAGACATGGCAGCGACACGACGAGGCTGCGTGCACCCGATTCGTTTACCGCCGACACAATAACCCTAGATCGGATGGAAGAGAAACAAAATAACTCGGGGTATCGGTGGGAAGCAAGGACACCAGACATTTGTGCATTGCCAATAAAGTGACTACAGTCAGTGTATTGGAAGTAAGACACAGTGTTTCAGTGTCTTCAGGTATTCCAGTAACTGTCTACTTTGAATGATAAGCTCCAACCAAGACTAATAAAAGTCCGCAGGTTACATCACCGGTTTGAAAATGTTCGACGAAGAATGGGCGGATAGCCCTGAGGCTACGACACATGCAACCATGTGTGCCAACTCATGCGAAGAGACGCAGCAAATTAGTTTATTACCTGCAGTAACGTTAACCACTTTGAGGGTTTTTCATCGGCTTAACAATCCCTACTATAGCTGGGTCGCTTAGCCGGTAGTGTTTAGATACTTGGTGGCATCATGAGACTTGTTTTCCTTACAAGGTAAGGCCCTCGACACTAGAACGATCAGAAAAATGTGGACCCCAAATTGCGGGCGAATTTGACCGCACACCTGGACAGAGAATTCTCATGTACTTCGAATCAGACTTCGCCGTCTTATCATAGTCAACCCCCAAACTGAACAAGGCGCAAAGATTACTGCATCTTTTGCAATAAATTGGGGGCAATTTTTTCAATTTTATTAAAGAACATATCAGAGATAATGCTCATAAGCACGCTTCAATCGTACGGTCAAAAATAGGAGGCAGCCTAAGGCACCAGATAATTTGTATTCCATAACGACTGTCCCCCGTGGAAGAGTAAGTCGACTTTTCTGTCATGATACGAAGGGTCCGAACCTAAATTTGCCCACGCCGAAAGTCAATTCCGGCTCTAATGGCGGACACCGTCAAGTAGCCAAAGGCTCGAGCATCCCACGTCCATTTTCACGGTGTTGATATCTCATTTTAGCTGAAACATCAAGTAACATTGTCATTCGGGGCGCGGTGACGGTGTGATTATCTCAAGTCCTAAGACGAGAGACATCCCACGTCCATTTTCACAGTGTTGATATCTCTTTTTAGCTGAAACATCAAGTGACATTGTCATTCAGGGCGCGGTGACGGTGTGTGATTATCTCAAGTCCTAAGACGAGAATGAAACACTGCAGTCTGCTCGAATACTTCGCACAATGTTTTGTATTTATAATTATATCGCCCTCAAGGAGGTAGTCAAAACAGATTCTCGATGTTGCAGTAAAGATGTCTGAGACTACAGACGCGTAGTTGCTTTGGCCCTAACCTAGACATTCGGAAGTAAGATCGAGCTGATTTCTGAAGACGATTAGGAATCGAGTAGGTTCACCCGTGACTGAGAGTTGGGTGCCTGGATTTGTAAGGAGTGCAAGGAACTTGGCTTTGTTGGTGCTCATTTGTAGATCAACGTAGTCCGCAGTTTATGTGAATTCCATTGGTGCGATTGAGAGCTGGTGATATCCTGGTGTGGTGGTGATGTCGTCAATGTATTCACTTTCTATAACTTGAAGGTGCGCAAGGGTAGCCAGAGAGCGTCCAATCCACCATCCAATCTCTTGTGCGATCAAATAATACCGCTGAAAACGGGCGACTTTAACCCCGAGCGCGTAGACAGCTTTGAAATAATAATTTTCGCAAATAAACGCCTTTTTTGAAACCGAACAGTGTAAGTAATTGATGACAGAATCGCAAGACAGCTGAAGCTCTCTTACTACCAAAATCGTCCCTTGATTAATGGACCATAAAATACTTTTCATGTTGTCACAGATAAGGTGAGGTGTGCCAGTATCCAAAGCACGCTAGTTTCATGGCCTAGAATATTAAAACGTATGAGACAGTATGGTTCCGATGACTTTGTCATGTTTTCACCTGCAGCTCCCTGTCCGAATAGTACGTTCTAACTTACACACCGGTAACTGATCAGTGGGGGTAACTGGAATTTTAGTGAAGACGTATCGCAACAGGTAGGTCTTGTTTTGACCAACTGTCGAATTAGCCAGGGCAACCGGATAGCCAATGACGAGTCAGGTTGCTCATCTATCTGGTAACCGATTCTCAAAGAAGAACTGATAAGCACCAAAGCACTAAGTAAGAATTTGATCGGACTTCTGTAGCGAGGGCGTAGTTGTATTCGTGACAGCTCAACGACACGAAACCTTGCTCATGACTGACCTCATCAATGCTCAAAGAATGAGTCTCAATAGGGAAGAAAGCTCTCGGGTGACTGGGATTTTCGAGATTCGAGCATCATAAGGGGATCCACCAAAGTCACTTTTCATTAAACTGGCTAATTCCATCGAATACAACAAATAATTTCCACTACAGATCACGGACGAAGGAGACCAATCAGACAAAGCGAGTAACTTGATAACTGATGAGACAGTACCGACGGGTGCAATTCGATGTCATAAAAAAGCTATATAGTTACGGTACAATAAATACAGCAAGTGGCGAAATCAACTAATTTACAAAATAATACTTGTTCCGTTTTTTACTGATTTCCGCTCAGAAACCGCCTCTCAGAAGAAATCATTTACGGTGAACCTGGTCAAGCGCTCTCTCCAGATGAAATTATACGGGCCTTCAGGTCATCGGTCACTACACAGTAGTTCAGCGGCCAATCGGTGCTAGCGTCAACGTCTCGTTATCTAACTGATTGTTGGCGTGCAGCATAGGTAGGCAGGTACTTCTAACTGAACGGTTCAGTGGCTTCACTATTTACTGACAACACTGTAGACATCCAATTGTCTATTTCCAAGCTTAAGGTAAGTTGAACCCTGTCCTACTTTGTCTCTTCGGGTTAGCAGAACGATCTGCTTTTTACCTTTGTGGGGGGATGGTGTGATTACCTCAAGATTATAACGACTACTAACAGCAGTCCAACTGGCCTACGGTCGGGTAACTCGGTCTACCAATAGTTCGAAATATTGACCAGACCAGCTAGAATAACCGCCGTTGAGCACACGCTATAAAGTACATCTCACTCAAAGAAACACACCGGTCATGGGACTAATAAGTCGTACGGTGAATCCAGCTGCTCACCGCATTAATAAGTACCATACCCAAATAGCTAGGCTTGGTACCGAATATCCTGGTTATCCATAGCTAAAAAGAGTATTGGGCACAAAACTGCAAAAAATTCCAAGTTTTTTGAAACGGTTATTACTTTGACCATCCATTCAATGGAAAAACTTGCGGGAGTAGAATAAAGGTGATTCCTCGAGGAGAGAGCGCCTCTATTCGGAGGAGCCACAGCACTTCGATGGGGCTGAAATGCACAATCAGCAAACGGTCTCGCGTCTCGAAACTACCAGGGACAAAATACTGACCTTCAATTCGGCTAAGTTCACGAGGGTATGAGGTTGTGTATGTGGATACTAGGTCGAATCAATCTGTCTACTATTCCAGCACTTTTGGCTGGCGTACTGCCCATTATAGCTCTCAAATAAGGAGACATTCAGATTCCCATGTTGACCTCACAAAAACAGGGTGAAAAGGCACACACTCGAGCGTAAACCTGAAGTTGACCTGACGTGAAAGGAACCATTTAAAGCGGAA
>NW_008751898.1:30982-31501 GCF_000715545.1 Opisthorchis viverrini | reverse complement strand
GAATTTGATCGGACTTCTGTAGCGAGGGCGTAGTTGTATTCGTGACAGCTCAACGACACGAAACCTTGCTCATGACTGACCTCATCAATGCTCAAAGAATGAGTCTCAATAGGGAAGAAAGCTCTCGGGTGACTGGGATTTTCGAGATTCGAGCATTATAAGGGGATCCACCAAAGTCACTTTTCATTAAACTGGCTAATTTCATCGAATACAACAAATAATTTCCACTACAGATCACGGACGAAGGAGACCAATCAGAGAAAGCGAGTAACTTGATAACTGATGAAACAGTACCGACGGGTGCAATTCGATGTCATAAAAAGCTATATAGTTACGGTACAATAAATACAGTAAGTGGCGAAATCAACTAATTTACAAAATAATACTTGTTCCGTTTTTTACTGATTTCCGCTCAGAAACCGCCTCTCAGAAGAAATCATTTACGGTGAACCTGGTCAAGCGCTCTCTCCAGATGAAATTACACGGGCCTTCAGGTCATCGGTCACTACACAGTAGTTC
>NW_008751898.1:27884-30243 GCF_000715545.1 Opisthorchis viverrini | reverse complement strand
CTGTCTACTATTCCAGCACTTTTGGCTGGCGTACTGCCCATTATAGCTCTCAAATAAGGAGACATTCAGATTCCCATGTTGACCTCACAAAAACAGGGTGAGAAGGCACACACTCGAGCGTAAACCTGAAGTTGACCTGACGTGGAAGGAACCATTTAAAGCGGAAGTTTTAAGCACGTAGGACTTCTGCATCGACAGATGACTCAAACGCAAGAGGACTTCGGATGAAAAAATACGGATATAGGCGTGGAGTTTAGGATACTTTGAGTGATATCAGTTTACAAGCAATTTGAAACAAAAACCTACGAACCTATTGGGGTACAACCAGTTTCTCTAATCTGACAATTGTTGCGCACGATTCCGTTGTATCATCCCTAATGCACCTCGGAGAGTGAACACATTCTGAGAAAAATCAGTAAACAAGTGAACTTAAGCGTTCAAGAGAAGCCATGAGACTATGAAGTGGTTGCCTGTGGACAATGTACCAATGCGCTCCTAATATTAAGAAAAGCCGATGAAGCAATGCAGGTTTGAATGAGGGATAATTAGGCTTCAGAGCTAAATGGAACCGAATCTGTCAAGCAGAACGAACGAGCTTTTGATCCAAACACCTTCAAATGATATGACCAAATATAGCGATTATAAGGTTGGTGGAAACTCGATAGCCTTCTGGGCAGTATACTGTTACAATGCAAATTAATTCGATGATCCGAAAGCAATGACTAGCAGATTCAGTCGAGGAATACCATAAACAGTATTCAGTTGAGCCTCATTTTAACGCCACCGCAGTTCGCAAACAAGCAGTTACACCTTCAAATACAGTTAGATATGCAGCAGGACATGTTTACGACTGGGGAATGAAGCCCAAACTCCCACGGATGGTTAATGAGATATCCACGAGTGTGTTTTATGAACTAGTCCATGAACAGAGGTCACATCATTCTGGGACCGGGGTCCGACGCCAGTGAGTGTGCGTGCGTGCTGGCAATCCGGATTGGTTGAAGGACTACACGACTTGCAATTTCCACCTAGATTATTGAGACCAGACCTACTCCTCACCATCTGTCACCAAGCTTTTTAGTCTAAATGAAAACGGAAAGTGCTGTCTGTAGGCTGACGATAAAAAGCGACACACTATGCCTGTAAGCTCCTGCAGTCGGACTATTTGTACGGCTCCGAAAAATTCGTTTTCAAATTTCTGTGGCTCGGAAAAGTAACCTGAGAGTGAAATAAACACCAAATGATACAACGAGACCAAAAATTGGGGGAACGAAGTCGAAGGTGATCATCGGAAAGGTTGTTATCGACGGGATGTGAACTATCGTTTAGTAGAGGAACGTTCATGTTTTCACAGAGGGGGTAAATGAAGTGGCGAAAATCCGGACTATCGAGAGTAACAGCACACATGCACAAGGGAATACTTACTGCTTCGTACAGATACTGTGGAATCTGAGTAGTTTTTCCGGACCCTGTTTCGCCCTCGATAATGAGCACCTGATGATCAGCGATTGCTTGCAGCAACGCTTCTCGAAATTTGTAGATGGGGAGCGAACGCCTTGCTTCAGCGAGAGTTTCGCGGCGACTGACCGATTTTGTTTTCTTTTCTTCAGAAACGGGTTCCTCTTCCGTATTGGCTCCTGGACGAGTCAATGTCTTCAAAAAGTCAATTTCGTCGTCCAGTACAAGATCAAACTTTGCCTAAAGGCGGGAAAGTCAGATTAGTCAAATTCACGAGAAGGGCTTTGAAAGGGTAGATAACTGCTCTCTCCTTAATTTGATGCTTCCTGGTGGGTTGATATAAATTCTTTGCATCTTCTTTGCATCCTACAGGGACTCATCAGGTGAATGTTGTACAAAAACTCATACCAATCTTATCTCATAATTGAACATTGAATTGGATGTAAGTTAAACGTACATTTGCAAACTAAGGGAGATCAAACGAGGCCCCAGCTATTATAACTAAACACAAGTGCGGAAACTGTGTAGTTTATACGGAGGGTATCGTAATGCGTTTTGCCCATAGATTATGGACAGTACCAGTTCTATGCGCTTGGGAACAGGTGAATCCAAAATGATAAATGCGCGCAGGACAACGTACAGCCAGAGATGAAGGATGGGAGATGGAACATTGAGCGTGCAGTTAGCTGGTTCACATTAGTGAAAGAACCGTTAAGGGCTATGTTCATTCAGCTACAGTATTCTTCCCGTGCCTAAGTGCCATACCATCAGAAGGAAGCACGAGGGCTGGCATACTGCCAGGTTGCCCAAGCCTAGACAGGGGAAGTCGAGAGGCAGAGGTCTGGTTCGAACCACGGACCTTCCCGTCAGTAAATTTGAGCTCTAACCACTTGGGCTATCT
>NW_008751898.1:9758-24927 GCF_000715545.1 Opisthorchis viverrini | reverse complement strand
AGCCTTCTGGGCAGTATACTGTTACAATGCAAATTAATTCGATGATCCGAAAGCAATGACTAGCAGATTCAGTCGAGGAATACCATAAACAGTATTCAGTTGAGCCTCATTTTAACGCCACCGCAGTTCGCAAACAAGCAGTTACACCTTCAAATACAGTTAGATATGCAGCAGGACATGTTTACGACTGGGGAATGAAGCCCAAACTCCCACGGATGGTTAATGAGATATCCACGAGTGTGTTTTATGAACTAGTCCATGAACAGAGGTCACATCATTCTGGGACCGGGGTCCGACGCCAGTGAGTGTGCGTGCGTGCTGGCAATCCGGATTGGTTGAAGGACTACACGACTTGCAATTTCCACCTAGATTATTGAGACCAGACCTACTCCTCACCATCTGTCACCAAGCTTTTTAGTCTAAATGAAAACGGAAAGTGCTGTCTGTAGGCTGACGATAAAAAGCGACACACTATGCCTGTAAGCTCCTGCAGTCGAACTATTTGTACGGCTCCGAAAAATTCGTTTTCAAATTTCTGTGGCTCGGAAAAGTAATCTGAGAGTGAAATAAACACCAAATGATACAACGAGACCAAAAATTGGGGGAACGAAGTCGAAGGTGATCATCGGAAAGGTTGTTATCGACGGGATGTGAACTATCGTTTAGTAGAGGAACGTTCATGTTTTCACAGAGGGGGTAAATGAAGTGGCGAAAATCCGGACTATCGAGAGTAACAGCACACATGCACAAGGGAATACTTACTGCTTCGTACAGATACTGTGGAATCTGAGTAGTTTTTCCGGACCCTGTTTCGCCCTCGATAATGAGCACCTGATGATCAGCGATTGCTTGCAGCAACGCTTCTCGAAATTTGTAGATGGGGAGCGAACGCCTTGCTTCAGCGAGAGTTTCGCGGCGACTGACCGATTTTGTTTTCTTTTCTTCAGAAACGGGTTCCTCTTCCGTATTGGCTCCTGGACGAGTCAATGTCTTCAAAAAGTCAATTTCGTCGTCCAGTACAAGATCAAACTTTGCCTAAAGGCGGGAAAGTCAGATTAGTCAAATTCACGAGAAGGGCTTTGAAAGGGTAGATAACTGCTCTCTCCTTAATTTGATGCTTCCTGGTGGGTTGATATAAATTCTTTGCATCTTCTTTGCATCCTACAGGGACTCATCAGGTGAATGTTGTACAAAAACTCATACCAATCTTATCTCATAATTGAACATTGAATTGGATGTAAGTTAAACGTACATTTGCAAACTAAGGGAGATCAAACGAGGCCCCAGCTATTATAACTAAACACAAGTGCGGAAACTGTGTAGTTTATACGGAGGGTATCGTAATGCGTTTTGCCCATAGATTATGGACAGTACCAGTTCTATGCGCTTGGGAACAGGTGAATCCAAAATGATAAATGCGCGCAGGACAACGTACAGCCAGAGATGAAGGATGGGAAACATTGCATTGAGCGTGCAGTTAGCTGGTTCACATTAGTGAAAGAACCGTTAAGGGCTATGTTCATTCAGCTACAGTATTCTTCCCTAAGTGCCATGTATCGCAACAGGTAGGTCTTGTTTTGACCAACTGTCGAATTAGCCAGGGCAACCGGATAGCCAATGACGAGTCAGGTTGCTCATCTATCTGGTAACCGATTCTCAAAGAAGAACTGATAAGCACCAAAGCACTAAGTAAGGACCTTCCCGTCAGTAAATTCGAGCTCTAACCACTTGGGCTATCTCGCCATGTTGATTGTGCATATTTAGATAAATCCTACTTGCGATCTATATAAGACCATATAATATCTCCACTGGGCGAATTTCCAGTGACTGAACGAATGATATAGCTCCAACACGATTTCACATAAAGCGTTTCGTTTCATGGACGACCAACTCGACTTCTGTCAACAACCTGACGTTGGTCTTCAGAAGAACAGTACGTTCGATATCTCTTCAGCGTATCCAACACTGGTCTACAGATGCGCCTTCGGGTACTGTTAGAAGAACTGCCTCAAAACGAACAAATCCACCTTTCTAACGATTGTCTTGTATACTGAAAACAAGTTTCTACATTTCAGTCTCTCACTAACACCCCAATGAACTGTGAGCTTTTTATATTCTGGTTCGGTTGAATTCCATTTCGCGAAACGATCCATTTGTTTGCAGTAGAACTTCGTCGAAGTTGTTCGTCCTCTCCATTCCGGTGAACTGACGAGTCTAAGAGATACATCATCAAATAGGATATAACAGGTGTCTTATTCAACAAATATGCAATCTAATGGCCTCAATTGTGTGGAAGGCATTCACGCTCATGAAAGATTTCAACCTGGTAAGGGCAGAAGGTAAGAATTAATTGCTGTCTTCAACCAGCGTTGAGGGAAGTTCAATGGGCTCGAACAGCCAGATGGACGGCGGTGTCTCAAAGCAGAAAGATAGTACATGGGCTCACAGACCACGACCTGACCTAAGATGGTCTGGTGAAAAACACAGACACGGGATCTGAAGGCCAACGTAACCGTTGTCGAAAACATTCCGAATGGTGACCTAGACACTGATTTTAATCATATGCTAAGTTTACGACT
Source organism: Opisthorchis viverrini (assembly GCF_000715545.1). Taxonomy (NCBI): domain Eukaryota; kingdom Metazoa; phylum Platyhelminthes; class Trematoda; order Opisthorchiida; family Opisthorchiidae; genus Opisthorchis; species Opisthorchis viverrini. The sequence continues at coordinate 22,348 of NW_008751898.1, read as the reverse complement.
ATCTTTGACTAACACGCTAACGGATGGTCTCTGAGGTCCTGTGTTGCGAATTAGTTAGAAATACTTCGGCGCATCCCTCCCGCATCAGTTTTTTGTTTCATGAGCATCCCGGTTACACTTAGTCTTCATACACAAAATTCGTTCGGGCTGACGTGTAGCAGCCGTCCCGGAGAGACCGGACCATATGGTGGCATGTCGGATTGTTTAGTCCGGCAATCCTTCGAGCTATGATGAAGGGTATCGACACAATATTCACACAATCTCTCCTATCAGATTAATTAACGGGTAGCGTTCTGACCAACCCAGCCTCCTAGCCCTACCGGTTGAAGGTCAGAACAAAAGCCAGCGTAGTGTGAAAGCATCACACTAAATACCGCCAAATTACACTCAGATTTTCGGATCCTAGTTTGGTTGAAGACCCTAATCATTCTGTTGTCTAGTTTTGGGGGTGCAAGTACTTCTAGACCACACCAACCGGGGTACCTTATTTGTTGCATACAACAGGGTGGATAAACGAAAAAGACGCATCTTCCGAAGCCTCTTCAATGCTACCTTTTGACTCCCTTCAGACTCATTTAAAGATCACTCTGTCTAATATCCCAAAAATAGGCATGTCAGTCAGACATCCAGAGTGACCGACAACACATCAGCGTTCACGTCTGTGGGGGGCATGACGGAATCCTAACACCCAAGAAGCGAATATCAATTTAGCGGGAAATTCACGGGCGTCGTTCTGATTCCAAGAGCACCCAAAATTTCCCGCGTCAAGCATGGCGGTTGTTAACACGTCCCGGTCACGACATCGCTGCTTTGAATCTGATAGTGCCCCCGTCCCGAGTTATCTCTCTCTTTGATTCTCGGAGCTATGTGATTAACTAAGAGGTTTGCAGATCTCGAAGTCAAACGAAGTTATTAGTGTTGTTCTTCAAACGTTTCACTGTTCATTGCTAAACCACTTTTTTCGTTTCAGCTCTCAAAGCCGAAGTTTTGGATGAATAAAGCCTAGCTTCCGGGCCCTCAGACTTTTCCACTCCTAGTCTGATTGATGCTGCACTCCATCTCTAGTCGAACACAACAATTTATTCATCCAAAAGTCTTCATTGAACAATGGATCGATTCTTACCTCCTCAACGATTCGATAACAATCCCAATTCTCAAGACCCGGCAGACACCCGGGAGCATTGTTTTTGTACTTTCGCGAACTTCCTATGGTTAATTGCTTCTCATTCACCAGATACACTGAAAACCTTGTTAAGTTACGCTGCCCCTAGTGTTTACCGATTATTCAAAGACTGAAAGAATATGAACCAGCTTTCGCAACCTTGCGAGAAATTCATGTGCAACTGAAAAGTGAAATTTTCGCCCGGCATCATTCGAACACTTGTACGCAGGACGGAGCTCAGAACTTTGTTCAGTTTGTGCAAAAGCTTCGCAAAAGCTTCATTCAACGGTGATAAACCCTCTTTCTAGCTGTGGTCTCATTGCTGTCAAAATCGAACCTCTCACTTCGCTTGAGCATCATCATCATCATCGACAGCATGATACCAGTGTTCAACACCGACGCTTCACTGCGAATTTACTGACCAAGAGGTCTGTGGTTCGAACCTGACCTCTAACTTTTGACTTCCTCTGTCTAGGCTTGGGTAACCTGGCACTACCTCAGCCCTCATGTTTCCTTCTGGTGGCATGTCACTTAGGCACCGAAAGGGTGCTACAGCTGAACGTAAGCGCATCTATTCACATTCAGAATGTATGGTTCAGACCAAGTAAGTAGTAAATTCAAGAGAGGAGCCAAAGGTTAAAGAACGCACAAAACAAGGGGCTCGCCCAAGGGTTTGCTTGATGGTTTTCACACAGGAAAAGAGGAGTAATGACACTGTATGAACAAATAACACTTACTTTGGAACCCTTAACATTGAAACAAGGGGCTCGCCCAAGGGTTTGCTTGGTGGTTTTTACACAGAAAAAGAGGGGTAATGACACTGTATGAACAAATAACACCTACTTTGGAACCTTTAACATTAGAACAACTAAACCTCTTCCCTGATATAACCGAAAGACACTGCGAGCGCTTGTTAATTCGGTAAAACGACACGCTACATCTTGCTCACTTAGAGGTTTCTAGGACAAATCCCGCACTGGCACAACGGAGGAAACAGAAAGGTGATTACGATTTATCAGAAGACCTCTAGGCCTTACCCCAATCAATATGCGCATCAGTTTGAGACCTAATGGTGGTTAAATTCCATAAATTTGTGGACAGGTATGGTAAACTGCGCAATGGAGATGAAAAATCATCTAATTGTTTAAAAAACCGTGAATCTTCATACACCTGACACCAGTTCAGACCATTGAATGACATTCAATGATACCTAGTCCGTTGGATCCAAGAATACTGTTATGAGCCTGTCGCTCGCATAAAGTTATCGATGGAGGTTAATTCCCGGATGCCGCAGTATTGATAGTTGCTCAGAGTGGTGGAGTAGTGTACAGTAGCGATGTTGATGTAATGTTAATTTTTAAAACACCGTAGCACACGGACCAAAAGTGAAAAAAGCCTGACTACATGCTACTGGAAAACCATGTGTAGAACTTACCTCCTTCTCGGATTTATCCCTAGCGCCAAAGGAATACAAGGCAGAGGAAAGGTGCTCTTGTTCCCATCGTTTTCCTTCCTCGTTGACACCTTTTTCCTGGGATTCTTCCTGAAAACTTTCGTCCGGACGCTATGGAGCGTTAAAAAGTAAGAACTGCTCACCTTTTCCTCACTGGGTATAAAATAGCGATTGGCGCTCTCCAATTCACCAGCTTGCTGGTGGGCCTGTGCAACAGCTAAGAGAGTTCGCTTATATTGCAGTTCAGCTAGCTCTCGAGCAGTCAATCTGGATGCAAGGATTAGATGACAATCAGACTTACTCCTCCTGGTCAAAAAATAACTCCTCATCCTCCACTTCACCCTTCAGGTCGGCGAGCTTGTCAGCCTGCCGCTTCCGGAGATATGCTCTCCTGGACTCTTTTTTAAACTCCTCGACGAGTTCCTTTCTGGTCTACCAAATATTTATGAAAAGGATCTGGATTACATACCATTTCACCGGCCTCGACCTTTCGTAGCGCCTCTTCGTATTTTGAGCCACTACCAGAAGTCAACTTTTTAGTACTCTCATGATCTTTGCTGAGCAAGCGCTTCACGAATTCATCCCGTTCTTTAATATCCTTCTCACGGCTTAGCTCTTCCTTTTCGTACTCTTCTAAGCCATCGGACTCTTCGACAACCGTTTCTTGTGGCCTATGACATTACAGAGTGAACCATTTAAACAGATGAATTACGCTTCGCTTCCGCTAGAACTATCACTATCTTGCCGCTGCCGCAAACGACGCTTCTTTGCTGAGGACGACATAGGACGGGTAGGGGCTTTCGCGATGTGATCCGGAGAGGGCAAAGGACTCAATATCTGGATAGGAGCGCTGCAGGTTTACCAAAGCTATGATTGGGTATCTGGTGTCCATGACCTTCGGGAAGGGCTTTGTCAGTTGTGGTGACCGTTCAGATGTCAGGGGCAACAGTGTAGTGTGTGAGTTCGTTTAATCACCGATTGGTATCCAGCATAAAATGACTTCTCGGAAAATGCGACGCTTTCAGTGTTGCTTCTGTATACGCATAATTCTCCATGCTTAGTATGTCTTTCCGTGACTTGGTGTGGGAGAATTCATTAGGTGTGTGATGTTTAGCGCCCATATTTTGCTTTCAACATAACATCATGTATTTTGTCGGTTGCATAACCGTTTTTTTGTTTGGATACACAAAACTACAAAAACGCCTACTTGCACGCAATACAAACGTGTTCAATACCCCGACTCTATTTTCTGATTTCGCCCGCCCTTACGGCGGTCATTCAGGAGTCTCATGAGCTATCTCTGGTGTCAAAGCATTTCTGACTATCTTTGGAATCCGTTATATGTGGGAAATGTTGAGAAAAAGATCTCTGGACAACCGTGATTGGATTGTTGTTTATTCGCTGACCTGGGCCAACGACGAACAATTTTAAACAAAAATTCCCAATGAGTCTGTCCCATCTGACCTCTCTATTTTTGTGTACTCAATCTAGCGTCATCAATTTTATTTCTGCTGAAGTAATCTCTTGTGTAGCCAGACCACTACAGATGAACGAGTTTCCAAGTTCAACACAGCTCCAATCAGAAAACAGTGTTGTAGTGTCTGTAATCAGTTGTCACATTTACCATTCCTCCTGAACTTGAACCACACATTGTAACTGTCGTTCACATTGTATCATGATGTTTGTTTTGATGTTACGAATACACAATTTTCCGGCGCGACCTGCTGACTTCTTGCTGAACGAGCGTATTTGCGCTCCGTTGAACTGGTTGTTGACTGCTAAACCAGTGGGACTAAATCACTGTGTGTGTGCCAACTGTTGAACGTCACAATAACCCCCTGTGACATTTTTTAGTCGTGAATAATTTTCTTACCGTGGAATATATCACGCACGCGGAACCATCTGTGGGAAATTCCGACAAGTGAATATTTCCTTTCGCAGCCAATGACTGCATTTGGATCGGTGTAGCGGACTATTGGTGAGTCGTGAGTCCCCATTTGACTACTCATTCTTTTCCTATTGTGATTTTGTGATTTTGTATTGGTTACTTTGCTTGTTAATTTATTCGAACACGCTGATAGGGTCCTAGTCCGCTAGAGTGTCTAGTAAGATATACGTCAACTTGACGGAAAGTGTGATTCACCTACAATGGATGAGTTTTGCAAGTGGTCGCATGTAGCTATTATAATTAGTGGAATTTCGTGTATCCTACAAAACACGCAGGAGGATTATTCCTATACACAAATTTTCACCTGGCATCCTTTGCTAGGATAGATGGACATGGAAGCCTGCATCCCTGTAACCTGAAAAGATTTATCCAGACTGATCATGATAGGAACACTCACTAACCTCAGGCAATGCGCACGAAGTCGGAAGTACTTTGCGTCTTCGAATAATTTATATTCACAGAATTTCATCAGATTGATAAGAGACACAAATATGACCGGTAATTAAAATTTTCTATGTCAGTATTTTCACTTTTCTCTCGAAGAGTGCCTTATATTGCTGTTGAGACATTTTGTTACGTTTACTGGCAACAAAGTACTCCATCACAGAATACGTCAAACTACTGGCGTTCCACGGTCAACACCGAAGAGGTCTCATATAGCTTGACACTAAAAGTGAGCAGCTGTGTCTAATAACAACCGATAGATCTAACCGTAATTCACGCGAGACCGCTTTCCGTTGTTTTGACTCACAAAACTAAAGTGGCTTCTGTAATGCTATCCAAACGAAATAAATCTCACTAAATTGCATGAGTGAAATGTGGCAACGTGGTGCTCTATACCTAACCAAATTGCGAGATGCACTATATGTCGCTCATGTTGGACATCTAAACCAACGCCTCTCACATTCAGGACTAGCAGGGACACACGCATTTCATCTATTGAAAAGTCAATAGTCCAGCTAAGAAAATGTACCTTTTCAGCCGTTCTGATGGTTCCGTATGTTCCGAAAGGAAAGTTCATGGCCTTCTTTTTTCGCAGTATCCACGGGGCTATTGGCCTTCTAAAAGTAATAAGAGGTTTACTAGTTTGTCCAGGTATCACCAGAGAGTTAGCATGGTAAAAACCGAACTGATTCTACTGTTTCACATATTGAGCGATCGACTTGGAGGTGATAATTTATTAGGGCCGTGGTTACAGTATGTCGTTCTCAAGAAGCGGTTCATATTCTCTCATATCGTGTCGAACATCTCCAACTAAGATAAGACCCCGAATAATACAAGACCTATGATTCCACTCTTGGGTTGATCAGTGTGATTATTCTTTTTACTAGATGTTTTGAAAGCGCGAGGATATGCAACTTCAGTAGTGTTGAGGACAACATGCGGTTCCTTTGAACACCACCCGGCAGCCATTCTGGTATGACTGGTGTAGAACATCTGGAAAGCGGGATTTTCTTCTTGAAGCCCCGTTCCGCCCAATGGCGTTTTCGAGTTTTTGGGATCTCGACAACCGGAATTCGGCAGCCATTCCACCGAAATAAACATTATTACTATTACTCATGAGTTCTCTTAGGTCGAAATGGTGCGGCGGATATATTGAGTAGTCTAGCATTAGCCAATTCGATTTCGTAGATACCACTTTGTGACATATCAAAGCTGCCAGTGTCATAAGCCCGCTTTTTCAAGCGGTCGTTAGCATTTTTCAGTTGGTTGTTGATCACGCTTTGAAAGTGAATTATCCTGAATTGTGAGCAGTCTATTTGCCGGCAATTTACAAGTAGTGGGTTATAGGGTAAGAAATGAATCTTGGAGTCACAGCCAAACACAAATCCAGCCGCATGTATCCGGTGACACCAGCTCATCTATAGCAAACTTCTTCAGTGTTTGCACTTCACCTTTCACAAATGCCAAACGGTTTACTCATAGGGGCGAACCACTCGCTTACCACGAAAGTATACGTAACCAAAGGACAGGCACCTGTGCCTTATATGGTCAGGCTGTTTTAAGGCTTGGGTACGTGTGTCACAGATTAGCAGCTCTAAAGAGACTAGCGCAAATTGAGCGGTCGCATGTGTTCGTGTCGCAATACCGAACGTTGTGGAGACGCCAGAACAATGCAGCATGCTGCGCAGTGACAAAGCAAACGTGTTCCTTTATACTGTAACGCTGGTACAAGCCCAAATTCGCAACGTCCCGCCAGGAGAGTCAACACAACACCTGTCTCGGTGAAACCAGCCCTGCCTGGTTGTAGATGTTTGGAGCAGTGAGGGATTGTCGACTTTGTCTGCTAAAAACTTACGCACTTCGTGCAACGGTTTTTTGCATTGCAGAAGAGTTAATCAAGTGACCAAGTAGTTTTATTTTGGCCGTTGGTTTACAGGCGGTCGGTCGTAAGAAGTTTTGTCATAAGATCGTAAACAAGATAGTTAGGGATGGTTAACGGACGGTCTCAGTAACCCAGGCGAATTCGGACTGATCAGTCGGTCCATTTCCACAGCTCACCATCAGAAAATATATTCAGCCTACTAGTCTCTTCTTTTTCCTTAATTTTCCTCGGTTTTCGGGCTTACCCGTGTCTTTTGTTGTGCAGCCGCTCATAAAGCAAAAGCACTCGTGATTTTTGTCGGCTGCGGGCAGAAGAAGTACACAATTTTCCTTCGTTTATGTGCTTAATGTTCTTGCAAGAGCTACGAGAAAATGTGACCATGCAGCCGCCAAATTTTCAGAGCACATCTGTAAAGCCATGACTAAAAGTTGCTCAGTGATCATCGTAAAAGTCCAAAAGTAAATACGTCACAAAAATTATCGATATTTGCTGTTTAAATTTCGGGTTAGAGCTGACCATAATGCTTTCCAATGTGAATGTGTGTAAAAAAACTCAATCACGGCGAAGTCTCCATTGGCGCAGTAACTTTCTTCGCCTCAACTTTGTATTCGGTAAAAACAGCGTTTAATTGTTCGTCCACAAACCTCTCCACTGTTTGCAAGTAAAGTAGGTGCTAAACAATCTGCTTTTTTAAGTTTGTGGGACCGTGTCTCATACTGCGGTCTGAGTGACGGACACCACAGAAATACTTTGCACTTATGCGAAAACTTTCCAAGCCCATTTTTTCAGTGATGCCGTATTTTTACCGTTTCATTAATAAAAAATCCTGCGGCTACTGCCAACTTCACTCACCTCGGCCTGCTGACCGTCACTCCCTTAGTTCAAAGGAAGATTGAAGGCTTCCTATAAACTACTAAGGCAAGTTTTCCTTGTAGGCATCCCAACGCTCCTGAGGATTCGAAGAAGATTCGGAACTCGCTTGAGTCGTGCAAAGCAGACATTAGGCTCAAGCTATCAGTATAGCCGCTAGATCCCCGCAGGCAAATTCGAAATGTTACTGGTGATGACTATTAAGCATGACATACGTATCATCAACCAAGTATCAAATAAGTCATTTCTGAAACTCTGCCGGCAATATGCGTTTAATTTTATCTTCATTTGGCTTTGGTTGAAAGAATTTCATCATTCAAACATTAATTCGTGAAATTTACTGGCAGATATGAAGACACAAGCACCTTTTCTAAAGATCTTGAACCGCAGACAACGGAACTGAAGTAGATTTAGAGAACCACTGTGAATGCTCAATGCAAAAGATACAGAAAATGCGCCGAGGAACCCGGAAAGCAGCCAAGCAAACGGAAAACAGTGTTGGATAATTTGACTTCCTTTAGAAACAAGGCCAAATGTGATGTGAGTGACCGCTGAGATTCAGAGATTCGCTCACTGCATTCACAAGTCCAAACCCTGGTTATGAATGAGACAAAATGTGCTGTTTATTTAGGGGTCACGACGGGGAAAAATTCAGAAGCCTGCTCTCCAGGGGGCGCCAATTAGGAACACACCAAACACTTAATTCTGGAGACGAAGGCTTGCATGAGTGCCTAGCAAACCCGTCACGTCCGAAAAGGGTGATGCGGTACTAAGAACAAATTCGAATAAGCCGACTGTTTACGAGGACGTTTGTGAAGTAATGCTCTATGGGTCAATTGAAGTGAAGTCAGGAATCCAGGGGAAGACGTCGGTCAGCTTGCCGAGCATTTCTACCAAAAAACATGTCATTCGCTGGAAGAGAGCAGCCAAATTTCTGCACGTAGAGAAGAGACCACCCAGCAGCAAAGCTCTCAACCGCTATTCGTCAGACAAGGTACAGACACGAGATCGATCGACGTTCGTCTCACTACTATACAAGTGTAGGGCCTGCGGAATTTTATAGGAACCCCACGCTAGATTAGGCGTTTTCGAGACAGTTATATCGGATGCCAGGGATTCCGACTTGTCAAAAATATTTGATAGGGCCTCACTAGTCCCGCTGCTCCACAAAATTGTAACTTACAGGATTAGAGTGAACATAATAATGTATCATACGTTATGTTGACAATGAAATTCCCCACATTTATTATGTCCCCATTTGTAACCTCCGCCCCACTTTTGTGTTCAGTATGTATATATGAATAACCTTTGTTTGTCCTTACCACTTCACCCATTTGGAGTTGAGGTCATCCGGCCATTTGTATCTGACTTTGCAGTGTGACTGTCGCACGTGGGATCCTGTTTGCTCCCTTGCTTTGTACTTTTGTAGTCCAAGCGGACTGTTTGTTTTGGACGCGTATCTATTGCCGAGGTTTGTATAAATTGTGAATTTCTCTTACCCTAATAGTACCGTATAGAAACCCAGCTCCGACTTTGTTTTGCCTAGTCGGAGGTTCTGGTATTACGCGTCACTCGAAGATACCGTTCGACCGTTACACCCACCATTCCTTATGTATTTGATTTCGAGTATCACGCCGCCTCCCTACCCACTTACATCGAACCGCTATCTGCCTCAGGTAGTATAATGACACGTGTTTGCAAGCATATCTTCACTTCGACGACCAAGCTACCGAGTACAGATCCACGCTCATCCCATCTCATTTAGCCACTTGTTATCGCCACCCTAACTGTGGTAAACGTTAAGTTTTTTGCCAGAGAAAAAGATTATATTCCGTCGGCTGACTCCTTTTACTCTGCGACTTTATTGGTCTCATTCGATTTCATCTTCTTCCCAAGCTTTGACCTGCGGTAATACGTGATATGGGCGTCCTATTTAGCAGTTACCTACTTTATCCGATCTGTGCATTACACATAAAGGGATCGTTGACTGGACAAAAATACTACCTGCAATATTACATTAGTTTGTTTATCTCTGAGGTTTCCCTTGCAAAATCCAAACATCTCGCTGCCCACAGAACTGCAACTCCCGACCAACTACATCAGTCATGACGTCCGTCACGGGGCTGTCAAGAAACTGAAGTATCTCGGTGCATTGATAGAACGACACTGTGCTCTCTAGCACACTCGCTCGTTTGCCTGCAACCACAAGCAAAGTTTTCGTCTGGGACCAGCCGCCTCCATGAGGCTTTGATCACAATCGACTGAACTTTCTACTGGATCTAAACATTTAGATGCCTTCTACTTCGTACTTTTTACCAAGGCAGTCATTTTTCGTGCAGTTTGCATTACTTCTTGTTCGTTTGCGTGAATTCCCTCTCCCAGGGAAATTTTGCACCTGACACGTCTCCAACAGCAGTAATGGTGAGTCTCTCCAGTTTAACTTCACACTATAATTCTAAGTTTCCTACGAACATCTATCCATAGTGCATATCCCCAACTTCAGCACTCCACTTACGCTTTTTCGCGCCCCTGGCCATGCGCTGAACAGCCCATCGCCAAAGAGTTACCGTGGTCGCGTCCTAGACGCACGCCCAAAATTTCTATGAAACCGTGGTTCGGAAGGGGAAACTATGACATAAAGCTTTAGTATTTTATGATAATTTTTCAGGCTTCCTTGCTTTTCCCACGCGGCCATAGTTTTGTTGACGGTTTTTTAAACGAACTCGGAATCCACTGCGGGCGCGGAATTCGTATTTTTTGGCTAACGGTCACTTTGCGCATTGTCTCAATCAAAATAGTGGGAAATTTTGTGGAAAAGCTGCTTGCTTTGGGCGCTTTTTAAGTATTAGATTTTTGAATAATTTCAAAATGACTTAGGTAATACTCGCACCCACTATGGCTGCGGCAAGCGTCCTGCTAAAACCAAGACATTTTTCACAGCAGGTAAGTTTTTGTTTTTTGTGATGGTCAGCGTACGTTAAACCTGGCTTAAATCAAGGTTTGGTCTTCATCGATACACGAGCCACCAATAGTTCCCATGCTTGTGTCCTCCAAATGGAATTAGAGGCTGCAAAGCAGTGGTCGCTGGACTGGCACCTTCCTCTGAATAACCAAACGTGCGTCCATATGTCATTTGGAGGAGGCTCAGAGAATGCCTTTTTCATGCAGGGTGAGGAAGGACCAGAGGAAAGACGTCATGAGGAAAGAAGATAAGATGTATGTGGGTGTCCTGTTGTCTTCAAACCCGTCCTTCTTACTTCACCATGAGAAATCGGCCCGAAAATCATTCACCGTTTCACGGATGATTTAGTGCACATATAATAATGTTTATGCCTAACTTGTGGGTGGCATGTTGTCGGGCATGATCATATGTTTACAGTCAGAATGAAGCATGACTGGGGGGTTTGTGGGGAGTGCTGACAGCAAAAATGAGGACAACGACATAAACAGTGGGGAATATCCGAATTGCTGGGAACAAGCACATGAGGTCCGACCAGTTCAAAGAGAGCCATCTGGCAGGAACTAAAGCTGAAAACCATTGCTGGCCATGAGTGACCTTGGGCGGATAGGTAAATGGCCGGAGTCTCAACGAGCAAAAGTGGAGATTGGGTTAAATAAACCTGGCTTAATTCAAGGTTTGTTCTTCATCGATACACGAGCCACCAATAGTGCAGTTGGGTGAAATACTGGATTTGCAGGTAGAACAAGCAGACGGCACAAAAAAATGGCCACCGCCTCCAAGTCGTTGCACGAATTTAACGGACTGAAACGCTCCTGTGGGTAACACGCTCGTCGGGGAAATATTGGAGACAATGAACTATGGACAAGGCGTCAGTGGTGGTCGCGGTAACGTCATCGCGACGCCGTACTCGGGGTTGCGGACAACCCCATACATGAACATCTAATGTGAGCCGTTTAGATTTGCAACTGTAGTTAGAATATTCTCGGGTCCATCGGGGGTCACGGTGTTTTATCGCTGCAATTCAAACGAGGTAATGGGTCAGCCATGTCCACATTAAGGCTTAAAATGGGAAAAATCGCACAAAAGTTCTGCTAGAAAGCACTTTGATGTGAGTTAGAATGCCACCTGAAAAAAACAGACGGTCAAGAGTTGTCCCGATCCCTAACTACTTCTGTGAGACGACACCACCCGATTGCAAAATTAGTAATCGATATTTGAGTGCAGGTAATGGGCATGCGAACTGATGTCGCGAACTGGTGTTGAAAGATTTGAGTACGAGAGTCGTGCATTAGCTAGATTGCGCGCAACTAATGTAGCTTGAGACTTGCGGAGACATGATATTAGAGGTATCCGGTGGTTTTCCCACTTTGTACGATGAGCTGACCTGAGAACGGAGATGTTATGGGCTGTAAGATCCGGACGGTTAAGGATCTCACAGGACGATTGCGACTATTAGATTATACGCAGTTCGTAGCCAGTAGTCAATAGGAGCAGACAGACGTGGGGCAGTAGATGATATATTGAAGACTGACAGGAACTGGTTCTACAGAAAAACGAATTAGTAAGCATCATGAATTAAGAAAACGTACAATCAACAATGACGCAATCTGTAGGAGCGGGAAGCAGTCACTGTCACAGCACGGATTTCTGTAGGGGCAACAAGAAGTAAGTACCAAACGATGTGCAAACATACATATCGGGGCAGTCTGACAGTATGAGTTGGCCGTAACGGCGCAGGAGTCAGTACGTTCGGGATTTGAGGGACTGTCTTTCGGTCGGTGTCAACGCAGCCGCTCGTGTCGCGCGACAGGTCAGATTGCGCGGTTTCGGCCGTTTAAAACAAAGCTCAGCAGGGGCTATCTGGCAGGC
>NW_008751898.1:3182-9286 GCF_000715545.1 Opisthorchis viverrini | reverse complement strand
TTCTTCATGTGGAACGAGTGTATTTTAAAGAGAGAGCATGCGGTCGAAGTGAGAGTTGTCAACCCCGAGGTCTTTTCGCATCGCCATGGACAGAAGGCGTGGGAGGAATGGATATGTTACGGAAAGATATGGGAAGTTCCAAAAGCCTCCGCACACAAAGCGGTGTCTCCCTATGGCGCACTCTCTCCCTCCTACCTTATTTCGTGACCTACGAGATCATGAGACGAACGCCAAAATGTCCTCTGAAGCCGGTTTTCAAATATCTTCTGGCAAAAGTCTTCTCGACTGGAGTATGCAGATGTCGTCCTCATTTTCGATGAGGAGGAAAAGGCGCACGTGTTTTTGGATGAAATGACCAAATTCATATCGTTTATTGTTGTGCACTTTGTACCCACAAATTGTCACCTTATCAAAATGACGTTTATTCCCAAGACCTGGGTAGCGCACCATCGGGCATGGTCATAAAGTAAGTCGGGATAAATCGTGAGTTTGTCCGTAGTTGCAGGTGGTAGAACAAGTGGGCGATAGGGCGCAATCGGGAGGAAGAAGGGCATAGTTGCGGATGTGCTATCAAACCGGGCATGGCAGTGTCATGTCACCAATGCACTCAAATAATTCGGTTTCTGGACATCCCAGCAACGGATGTCATTACTGAGGTGATTAAACTGAGGCGTGCAATTCCGTGAAAAGCGGAATATTTTTGGTTGGCGGAGAGAATCCTCAGAGGTAGAGCAGAGCTTTTAAAAGATCGCAGGAATTTTTCCGATCCAATTAGAGAGGTAGTTTGTTGCAAAGTTTCGTATACATTCAAAGCTGTCTTATTTTTTATTCCAGTGTGACCAATGAGGCCATTGCATGAATCTGCAGCACCCGGATAGCGTCTCGTAATTTGAGATATCCATCGCGTCAAGGCAGCATATCCGTGAATTTCAACTAACGCGTGTATCAGGGTTCAATACGGGCTTTCTGCTGAATGGTTGTGAGACCTGGTCTGTTTGAGAAGCGGAATCAAGGTATTTACAGATGATTGACAACGTCCGTCTCAAAACCATAGCTGGGTTGGGTTGGCGTTGACAAACAGTGAGGTGACAGTTAAATAGCAATTTTCGGTTGCGCACGGGGATTCCCACTGAAGAACGCAGTCTCCAGCCTGATAATTATCGTTGTGCGATACAGTTGGATGGCATCAGGTCTGGCTATCATAATAGCTTATTTATTCGGATACAGTAGACGTGATTTCTGAAGTGAGGTGGGTTGCATTGCTTCGAAATGAACGATGGGTTGTATGAAGCCCAGAAAGCTGTCACTTGTTGGTTGAATTGCTAATGTAGTTGGGTTTGTGATGGATACGAGTTTAGATGAGGAAGCCTGAACTGTCGATTTTATTAGGCCACATTTTATCGGTATCAAAGAGCGAAATCGAGGAAACATGTGAGTTAGCGCGGTAAACAAAATGATTTGACAGAGAAAAATGATCTAATCTGGATGAAAACAACCTTAAGTGTGGCGGGAAGAACCGTGAGATAAAGGCCGCAATTGCCGCGTTGTAACAATGCGCGCTACAATTTGAAATAGCATTTCAACTCAGCTGTACATTGCAACAGTCGGCGACAAAACACACAAGCCAGGTTGTGCGTAGGCTATGCGCAAGTGGGTACCCGGTCCTCTTCTAAGAGAGTACGGTATGGAATGTGATCAGGTATCGCCGGTGTATTGCATGGCAAACACTTTTGGGCCAGAAATATCAGGTTTAAAGGCTTGTTAGACATGCAAAATAATTTTTCTCGTTTCCGGTGGTTGGACGCAGAACAAACTTTCTCAGGCAGTTGTTTTTGCTGCATTCAGCACCCATATAACGCAATTTTAGCAGCATTTCAAGTGAATTACCACGCTGGCATGCTTACAGGCCAACGCGACTCGCTTAAAGAGAATCGCTACATCCTTCTGTCCTTTTGCTTTTCTGATAAGTGAAGGCCACTGGATGATAAGAACAAACACAACTCTGGGAGCCTCAGCCATAACCTCGATCTGCGGGTCTGCATGTTTTCTTTCACGGATTCACGGACTGATGCACAGAATCGAGGCTTTTGCCCAAGTAACACGAGTCAGTTTTGTTTTTTCGTTCAGCGCCTGTCGCTCACCTTGGAGACACAAGTGGATAAGAGCACTGCCTTTTATGTTCTCAGCGCGGGGCCGTATGTTTGACAGCAAAAGGACTCGGATAAATAGGTGACTAATAGTGCTCCAAACTGGATTCTTCAGGGAGCGTGAACAACTGTTGGATGAGTATGCAAATGCGAAAATTTTTTGCATAATTCATGTGTGCACTCTGAGCTTGAAAATCTTCTTACCATGTCTCCGCCGTGTTTGCTGGGTCTATGGCAAAAAACCTGCTATCCAAGCATTGTTCAAACGGAGAATGAGAAAAATTAGGTCACCGAAGGCGATGGCACCTCAAGGAAAATAGGTCAAGCACCGCGTGACGCGTTTTGTAGTCCATGCGTTTGAGGCCGCAACCATTTTCCCACCAGCTTGCTGAACACGCTCAATGTGGGTGACGTCTTTTGTACGTCCTTAGTAGACAACTTGGTTGGTGTATTCAAAGAGCTGTCTGACGTAGGGTATTTAGAAAGCCCGACCAGACCGACAGCTAGCCTCCCTGCTAGCTACCTCGACGACAAAGTTCTTACCTTCCCAAAACTAAGCGCCTACACTGGACCAACCAGTACTTGGCTTCTAGATCATCAAACGTATTCACCTGTCCTGGGTACATTTAGTTTGCTATCATCCCATTTTTAGATTTTTTCTATGGACACCGTTGTATCTTGTGCCTCACGACACTCACAACACGCTACTGCTTCCATCCTATTTCTTTCCCGTTGCCCCTCTTCCAAAGCTTCAAACTTCGACTGCAGTTGCCCAAACGCCCCGCAGAGCTGTCAGTCATTCAAACTGGCTTGTACCCGGTCTGCACTCACGGGGTCCTTCAACGAAAGGAAAATTATCCATGAGCCTGCATCCGCCTGACTCTCTGTGTCAATCTCCGCCTCACCCAGAACCAGCTGCCACGAAACTGCGTATCCATTCTTCCATCGCAGCACCCTCGATGACCATTACGGAACTGTCCACAAACCAGAGCATGTCAATGCAGTGACGGCACGGCACCGTCATACCCAGTGAGATGGCACTCCCGCAACGATTTTTTTCAGAATCTCGACCGCAACCCATCGCCTACTCAAGCCTGTTTTTGCAACTACGAGCTCCGCCTCTGGGGCGCGACCGTTCGTACCCGATGAGTTTTCGCTCTAATATGGCTGGCCAGGCTTTTCCGTTACAAGTTAGACTTGCCTCCTCCACAAGTTCAAATCCGTACACGGTGTTCGGGTCGCCCTATGTATTAGCACCTTGCCCCGATCCAACCTATCCCCTGCATCTGACTTCCATACAACAGTGCAAACATGAGTCTGCTTAGTTTCAGAGTAGACCACATTTTTGAGACAAAACTCGCTTTGTGCTTTCAATTTGAATTATCCAATCTCCACTTTTGCTCGTTGAGACTCCGGCCATTTACCTATCCGCCCAAGGTCACTCATGGCCAGCAATGGTTTTCAGCTTTAGTTCCTGCCAGATGGCTCTCTTTGAACTGGTCGGACCTCATGTGCTTGTTCCCAGCAATTCGGATATTCCCCACTGTTTATGTCGTTGTCCTCATTTTTGCTGTCAGCACTCCCCACAAACCCCCCAGTCATGCTTCATTCTGACTGTAAACATATGATCATGCCCGACAACATGCCACCCACAAGTTAGGCATAAACATTATTATATGTGCACTAAATCATCCGTGAAACGGTGAATGATTTTCGGGCCGATTTCTCATGGTGAAGTAAGAAGGACGGGTTTGAAGACAACAGGACACCCACATACATCTTATCTTCTTTCCTCATGACGTCTTTCCTCTGGTCCTTCCTCACCCTGCATGAAAAAGGCATTCTCTGAGCCTCCTCCAAATGACATATGGACGCACGTTTGGTTATTCAGAGGAAGGTGCCAGTCCAGCGACCACTGCTTTGCAGCCTCTAATTCCATTTGGAGGACACAAGCATGGGAACTATTGGTGGCTCGTGTATCGATGAAGACCAAACCTTGATTTAAGCCAGGTTTAACGTACGCTGACCATCACAAAAAACAAAAACTTACCTGCTGTGAAAAATGTCTTGGTTTTAGCAGGACGCTTGCCGCAGCCATAGTGGGTGCGAGTATTACCTAAGTCATTTTGAAATTATTCAAAAATCTAATACTTAAAAAGCGCCCAAAGCAAGCAGCTTTTCCACAAAATTTCCCACTATTTTGATTGAGACAATGCGCAAAGTGACCGTTAGCCAAAAAATACGAATTCCGCGCCCGCAGTGGATTCCGAGTTCGTTTAAAAAACCGTCAACAAAACTATGGCCGCGTGGGAAAAGCAAGGAAGCCTGAAAAATTATCATAAAATACTAAAGCTTTATGTCATAGTTTCCCCTTCCGAACCACGGTTTCATAGAAATTTTGGGCGTGCGTCTAGGACGCGACCACGGTAACTCTTTGGCGATGGGCTGTTCAGCGCATGGCCAGGGGCGCGAAAAAGCGTAAGTGGAGTGCTGAAGTTGGGGATATGCACTATGGATAGATGTTCGTAGGAAACTTAGAATTATAGTGTGAAGTTAAACTGGAGAGACTCACCATTACTGCTGTTGGAGACGTGTCAGGTGCAAAATTTCCCTGGGAGAGGGAATTCACGCAAACGAACAAGAAGTAATGCAAACTGCACGAAAAATGACTGCCTTGGTAAAAAGTACGAAGTAGAAGGCATCTAAATGTTTAGATCCAGTAGAAAGTTCAGTCGATTGTGATCAAAGCCTCATGGAGGCGGCTGGTCCCAGACGAAAACTTTGCTTGTGGTTGCAGGCAAACGAGCGAGTGTGCTAGAGAGCACAGTGTCGTTCTATCAATGCACCGAGATACTTCAGTTTCTTGACAGCCCCGTGACGGACGTCATGACTGATGTAGTTGGTCGGGAGTTGCAGTTCTGTGGGCAGCGAGATGTTTGGATTTTGCAAGGGAAACCTCAGAGATAAACAAACTAATGTAATATTGCAGGTAGTATTTTTGTCCAGTCAACGATCCCTTTATGTGTAATGCACAGATCGGATAAAGTAGGTAACTGCTAAATAGGACGCCCATATCACGTATTACCGCAGGTCAAAGCTTGGGAAGAAGATGAAATCGAATGAGACCAATAAAGTCGCAGAGTAAAAGGAGTCAGCCGACGGAATATAATCTTTTTCTCTGGCAAAAAACTTAACGTTTACCACAGTTAGGGTGGCGATAACAAGTGGCTAAATGAGATGGGATGAGCGTGGATCTGTACTCGGTAGCTTGGTCGTCGAAGTGAAGATATGCTTGCAAACACGTGTCATTATACTACCTGAGGCAGATAGCGGTTCGATGTAAGTGGGTAGGGAGGCGGCGTGATACTCGAAATCAAATACATAAGGAATGGTGGGTGTAACGGTCGAACGGTACCTTCGAGTGACGCGTAATACCAGAACCTCCGACTAGGCAAAACAAAGTCGGAGCTGGGTTTCTATACGGTACTATTAGGGTAAGAGAAATTCACAATTTATACAAACCTCGGCAATAGATACGCGTCCAAAACAAACAGTCCGCTTGGACTAC
The DNA here is from genome assembly GCF_000715545.1 of Opisthorchis viverrini. Lineage (NCBI taxonomy): Eukaryota > Metazoa > Platyhelminthes > Trematoda > Opisthorchiida > Opisthorchiidae > Opisthorchis > Opisthorchis viverrini. The sequence goes on along the minus strand of NW_008751898.1, from coordinate 3,571 downwards.
AAAAGTACAAAGCAAGGGAGCAAACAGGATCCCACGTGCGACAGTCACACTGCAAAGTCAGATACAAATGGCCGGATGACCTCAACTCCAAATGGGTGAAGTGGTAAGGACAAACAAAGGTTATTCATATATACATACTGAACACAAAAGTGGGGCGGAGGTTACAAATGGGGACATAATAAATGTGGGGAATTTCATTGTCAACAATACGGATGATACACCGCCCGTCAAATCCTCCATGTTGATTCAGCGGGCGCCCCGGTTCTTGCCTACTACCTACGATCAGCTCCATTCTTAGGTAACCCATCAGCCACCGACGCGAATGGTCCGTGTCCACTCCCGCCACAAGTGCCGACTTCGACGGGGTACAAGCCTATTCGCGTCTCTCC
>NW_008751898.1:1698-2068 GCF_000715545.1 Opisthorchis viverrini | reverse complement strand
AAGAGCTAGATGTTTGACTGACTGACTGTAGTTCGAGTAACTAAGTCTGCCTCCTACGCACAAGATGTCGCCGGTCAAAACAGGTGACAATTTTCGTAGGCTGGAACGCTTCGCATCCAGTACAGAAGCGTTAACCTGATGCAGCTCTTGCGCGAAGTGACTGGATTGCACGATCTTTATCAATAATTACGTGCTTGGCGGAGTTCGGATACTCTGTTAACACCAGAAAGTAGAGCATTTTTCTCGCTCTGCCCGTCTTAATCAATGGATATTGCCTGTAACGCAGTAACCAAGCCACGGCCCGTAGCTTCATCCAACAGGAGAACCGAGACATCAGTGGGCACATGACATCATTTCCCTCCCGTCGGTT
>NW_008751898.1:0-1592 GCF_000715545.1 Opisthorchis viverrini | reverse complement strand
GCTGCCACAGCAACTTGCTCTAAACGGAAGCCCAGCATAACATTCACAAGCTTTGCGGTTAAATCAGGGCCCTGATACAGGTGATCGTTCAGGGACACACCATGGCATTTGGCAGCGCAGTCAAATACAACCCGAATCTCTTCTGGCTTTTTCGGGCTAATAACCAGATGGTGTGGGAGATACCACTGTTTTGAATTTACTGACAATGCGGGAGCATCTGCCATCCGTTCAATGTATCCCCTCTACATGTATGCGCGAAGCACCTTATCGTACTTTCCGTGTAAAACACGATCCCTGCACAGTTTAGTTTTCATTTTATCTAGACGTTTCCTAGCCACCTGGAAGTTATCGGGTAGGGTAAGTGCGCTATCCTTCCATGAAAGCGGCAGCTGATAGTGCCCACTTACTCGCACCGCACCAGTCTCTGCTATCAACAGGGCCCTTTGATCCTCTAAAGAGAGACTAGTGTTCGATGCTGAAGTGTCTGCGAATTCCGAGTTGTACAGTCGCTGCAAATGCTCCTGGATGCCCTGACTACACCCGGTTATACAATGACTGACGACCTTCTGCTTCGTTCCGTTTTTCATCGGACCAAGGAGCATCCAACCTAGTAAAGTTTTCACAGCAAACGGCTGTTTTTTACCCCCCAGGCGCTGGTCGAAGACCCAGTGCGCTTCGGATACGTCACAACCAATAAGGATTCCCACATCGTCTTCAGTCAGTTCGTCGAAGGTAACTTCCTTAAGGTGAGGCCACTTGCGAGCCGCTTCTTTGATGGATGGGACAGCTCGCATAGGTAAGCTGTCAACGACGAATGCCTTGTCAACATCTATCGACTGGCTTTCATCCATTGATAAAAGCCTGATATCATTAGCTTCCGATGTGCATCCCATGGAACCACCCAGGGTATCAATAACCATAGACGTGGGTAGCAGCCTGACCCCATTTTTCACCAAAAGGTCCCGCTTTACTAGCGTTATGTCGGACCCAGCATCTAAAAATGCATACGTTGTGACCTCTCCTGTAGGACTGTCAAGCTTGACAGGAATGACTCCTAGGCGTGCCGGAAGCCGGCTACCTTGAGTTAAGGCACACAAAACCTCCGCCTCTGAGGACGTCGAAACTTTGTTTCCGGGTTGTGATGTATGCAACAAACTATGATGTCGTCCCCCACAACCCGGCTTGGCGCATCGAACTACTGGCTTGCAATCCTTGGCCACGTGGGAGTCTCCCAAACAGGCAAAGCATGCATTATGCTCTCGTATGCATTTCCATCTGTCAGGAACTTTCTTAGACAGAAAGCGCTGGCAACTGGCAATTGGGTGGGGCTGTGGACATAATGCGCAAGCGCTTGAATGACCGTCTGATGTTATTAAGGAAATTGGTATAACCATCCCGTCTAGAAGTTTGGCTGGTAGAAGCCGGCGTTACAGAGGGGCGTCTCACGTCCCCCTCGCGAGCCAGTTGCCCGAACCGACTTCTTGCAATTCGGGAGCGCGTGTTCACAAACCCCGTCAAGTCCGTGAACGTTGGGTCCAGGTCACTCACAGATATCTTGTCTGTCACCTCAGCCCATTTGTGATGCAATGGCG
>NW_008751897.1:834453-835681 GCF_000715545.1 Opisthorchis viverrini | reverse complement strand
ACTCTACCATCGTTCCACACCATAAATCATTTCAATTTTCATCCAATAAACTGAGTTCGCCGTTCGAACGGGAATTTGTTCTGGAATACATAAGAGTGGTGTGTCAGCTCAATAGTTTGTTCCAAGATCCATGCTGAAATTTGACGATTATTCCCGAATGAATTCAACCTGGTCACAGTGTAGCACAAAACACTGGGAGTTCACCTGACGAAAAATTTTAGGGCACATCGTTCTCATGAATGGAATGAAATTACATCCCGTACTAACTGATTCAAAATAGATGAAATATGCCCCAATCACAGCACAACTAGACTTCGGACAAATACTAGGTCCTTAAAACAGGTAACGTGGGCTTAATTTTTGCTTAAATCCGAGAGATACCGTTGGTACAGCAAGTCCAGTTTGGGGAAATTCTGCATATTTGAACTCACAGTACTCGTCAATTCCAGTCTGCTGACAACAGTGACTTCGCTCAATAAAATATTGTCGCAGTGCACATAACTCTCGGTCCTGGTAATATATCGATTCTCGTTCGATGCAAATCATGTGCAGTCGGTGGCATGTTCAATGCAGTGGCCCCCGAAAGGCGATTTTTCACCTAGGATGAGTTTTAGAAAATACCACATGGCCACATGTTTTGGAGACGTACATTAGTTTTGCACCACCCATCCGTTTTATCCGTAGTTCTTTGACACGAGTAGAACAAAACATAAAATGCCATTGTTTGGCTTAATGTTTCTGCCGCTGTTCCCGAAGCTCCCGGTCAACTAAATGTACAGCCAGACTTCACGTTATTTCGCGAAACAGTCAGTTTTTCGTTAACAATATCATCAGATTTTCGAAATACCTGTATCACTGAATACCAGGAAAATGATTGATTATTATCAGGAAAGTTAAGTGTATTGGTCGAACAGTATCTTCGAGTGACGCGTAAGGTAAGAGATTCCAAAACAAACAGTCCGCTTGGACTTCAAAAGTGCAAAGCAAGGGAGCAAACAGGCTCCAACGTGCGACAGTCACACGTCACGTGTCAGATACAAATGGCCGGATGACCTCAAGGCCAAATGGGTGAAGTGGTAAGGACAAACAAACGTCAGTTCATATATACACACTAAACACAAAAATGGGGCGGGGGTTACAAATGGGGGCATAATAAACGTGGGGAATTTCATTGTCAACATAACGGATGATACACCGCCCGCCAAATTCTCCACGTTGATACAGCGGG
>NW_008751897.1:827440-832321 GCF_000715545.1 Opisthorchis viverrini | reverse complement strand
GCAAGGGAGCAAACAGGCTCCAACGTGCGACAGTCACACGTGCAAAGTCAGATACAAATGGCCGGATGACCTCAAGGCCAAATGGGTGAAGTGGTAAGGACAAACAAACGTCAGTTCATATATACACACTAAACACAAAAATGGGGCGGGGGTTACAAATGGGGGCATGATAAACGTGGGGAATTTCACTGTCAACATAACGGATGATACATTAAGTGTTGTGCTCATCTGTTGTTTCACAGAGTATTATCGCAACTTTGAAAGTGGTTAGTCGATCAGTTTTCGACCAGCTGCCTAGGGATCAATATACACGAAATTATCCACGCTACTGTGATTGCAACACTCCAGGATTGTCCCATTGTTCGATTGACAGAAACAGCTAGCACACAGGAGTTTGTTTTGATTTTGCTCGGGCTATAGAGCTACAAACCGAAGTGAGCTGGGCGCTGCAATTATATAACATGGAATTCAAGTTCATTCTGGCGCCTGATTTGGAACAGTTGTACATCAGATGGAAGTGCATTGAAAATGCTCAGAATGATGTGCTCCACGACAAGATCAGATCATCACCAACAACCACAAGTGTAAGGTTCACGGTCATCTAAAATAATTCACCCTTCACACAGAGATAGTTTACCTTGATATCACCACGGTGCCCAGCGAAACACGAGCACCTTTATGTTAGCCATGATATCCACGCAGCCTGTCCATATACGAAGCAGGCTTCTGTGGCTTTTGCTCTCCAATGTGGAGTGAAACCTTTCAATGTCTATGCACCATAACTCGTCTAGTGAAATGCGAGAAGTTCGGCGTGCATTATCCTATTTGGCGCACTTTACAAGCGGAATTCAATCAATTCTTACTGTCTGAGCTAATTAAGTCGACCCTTAGCGCTGTCTTTGAATGGATTTGCGCAACAAAGGCTCCTGAGCTACGGCGATTGTTGCTCGAATGTTTATACGTTCATTTTAATCCCATTCCAGCCACATATTGGATGCACACATGGTTCGATATGTGTGATTTGTCCTTCATATTCGCTTCTGTGGGAAGATGGTTACACCAGAACTGTGCAGGTATTATTGACTTTTTATTTGACTGTGAATGAGGTGGGTACACGTCAAATAAGAGCTGGACAAGAATTACGCAAGAATTACAAAAAGCGGAAGCCTTGTCCTTTAGAGGCCACACTTAGGGTTTAGAATGTCAGTTGACATCTATTAGGCGCACATGCACCTTTCTTCAGCTCAAGTTTCCGGCCAGATTCAACGCTGATGCTCCCTGCATTTCGGCGGTCACCACAAGCACAGGCCACGAAAAACCGGTGTTGTTCAGGATAAAGAGGATTGTCAAAATATCATGTAAAGTGGTAGTGATGATTATCATATTCAGCGTGAAGGCAACCGCATCAATGGCGTTTATTCTTGTGGTAACCCTCTTCGTGAATGGATTGAGAAAATGGGCCGAACTTTGACTTGACCTATGTGTGAAATATGTGGTCAACATCAACCTCACACTAAATGCACACAAAGCTAACGGTTAAGTTTTCCAGTGTCACAATTCACGGTCCAACGATAATCTTAGCATTACTGCTAGCAGAAACCTAATTGCACTTTTAAAAAGATTGCCTTCAGATTAGCCAACGCAGATGGTAACACACTTGTTCTCTGGGTTGGAAAATTTGATTGAAAGCGTCTCATGACCAACCGAGATGGCGCCAACAGAGTGCAGCTAAGAAACGCAGTGTACCGCAGCGGTGCGGGAGCAGTCGCACATGGCTCATTGACACCGCTAACTTCCATTCCATTCTCTAACAACGTACCTATAATGTCACATCTACTGGTGACCAAACGTTTGCAATCAAACTGCTTAGTTAAGAGAGCCAGCCTTCACACTTATTTCACACAATAACTTTGGCAAAACCTTGACACTTAGACAATTAAACCCAACCGCGTCACAGTCCTCGGGTGTGAAGCAGATCATGTCCAGTGCAACAAACTTAAAGGTAGTCATAAAGAAAACGTCGAAGAAACATTACGGGTGAGCACTGCACCAGTGTGAGCTAAAAATTGGCGTTGGCGAACTGCTAGTAAACACTGGCGAAGTGTCAGCTGGGGACTGACTGATTTGATACACTCCCTTCGAAATAACTCCCATAGAGGACTTAAGTCTAATATATGCTCTATAGCCATCATTTTAGGAGAATTGGGCGATATTTCAGAATCGCACCTTGCCCCTAGAGGCTATTTTGTCCTTTCGTAAAACGAACCGAACATATGAACGATCACCATTACGCCGCGCAATATAAAATTCACAATGTGAGTACTATGATTTCGCGCCCTAACATGATTATGTTTTTAATGGTATCCACTAAACTCCTTGAAGTGCATTTGACGGAAGCCCACGTTTCACTGCTTTCATTCGTTCCACTTGGATCCGTAAACATCGAAAAAGGTTTCCTGCTTATTCAGCCCAATGTTCCTTTGAAATTCTATGCATTCGGAATTAATCTTGACACAGTCGAGACACTGGCGTTATCTGCACGTGACAAACCAGATGGATATGATTGCGACAATGATCGAATAACTAATCCATTCAAGACATGGTCTGCAAACACCTCCCATTTGCTATTCCAGATAACTTTGACTCGTGTTATAGCCTCTGGAACCCTGCTATTTTTATGTACAAAGGAGAAAGAAGAAAACAAGAGTCATCGATGGAGACATAGAGAAACCATTTACCCTGAAGGGATCAAGCTTATTTACTCAGACTTCGAACTTCCTCCCTATGCCATGATCATCATAATGATTATTGCTTTGATTTTTTCGGCTTGCTTCAGTGGACTTCATATTGGTCTGTTGAAGCTGGACAAAGTTATGCTTCAGGTTGTGAAAACCGCCGGATCCCCAGATGAGCAGTCGTATGCGGCAGTTATTATGCCGGTGAGAGAAAATGGTAACAGATTACTATGCACATTGTTGCTGTCGAACGTTGCCGCTAATGTAGTGTTTTCGATTACGGCTGACAAAGTCATCGGAACTGGAGCACTGGCCATCACAGTGGCAACCTTGCTGATTGTGGTGTTTGGAGAGTTGCTACCTCAGGCTCTGTGTACAAATTACGGTCTGTTGATCGGAGCGAAAACCGTACCTTTGACTCAGTTTTTACTGTTCATCACCGCACCGGTATCTTATCCCGTGAGTCTTATACTGGATAAAATTTTTGGCGAGGAAATAGGACAAGTTTACAACAGAGAAAAACTTAAGGCCCTCATATTAGCACAGGTAGGTTTATATATCAAAAGATAAAAAAAATATACTCCACAGAAGTCCTATGGATATGTTGGCGATGATGAAGTGAACATAATCACTGGTGCCTTGTCCATGAATACCAAGACAGCAGCTGATGTCATGACACCTATTGATGATGTTTATATGTTGCCCCACAACGCCGTTCTGGATTTTCAGACAACGAACGACATAATAACGCACGGATTTACAAGGGTTCCCATCTATGAGGGCAGTAGAAGCAACATATGTACAGTGCTAAATGTGAAGGATCTTGCGTTTGTAGATCCCAATGATCGCATACCTGTTGCAACTGTGTGCAAGTTCTATAACAGAAAATTTGTTGAAGTTGATGGAGGAAAACCACTTTGTGAAATACTTCGAATTTTCAAGCAAGGTGAGCTAGTGTGTTGTTTATTTCGAAATCGTCTGGATGTTTCCTTGCACCGGTTTACTTTTTATTGACGCGAGAAACGAGTAAATTTCGTTTTAAGAGTCTACAAAACAATAAATATGTGGAGCAAAAAGTGAAGCTCCCAGTCAGTAGCGTTTGCCTATCTTTTGATGCTAAGCAAATGTTACTGCTACGTGTCCAGTAGCGAGGGAATTTCAACGCCTGACACTTGAATCCTAACACAACACACCTAACCCGTAAAAAAGTATCGAAATGATCTGTTGCTTTATGGGAGTAAATAAGTCGTCAGCCAAAAGTTATAAAACCATTACCTTTAAACGAGAGAGCACACTATGTATGGCATATATAACCGTTACGGTGAGTGAGCATACCAAATGAACACTCACTTTCGATCCACATAACGGAGCTACCTTTTCAGAAAACACACTTAGGAATCGAATCACATTTTAGTTCGTACGGATAAAACACTGTTCAATTAGGATTCGGAATTGCTGGTCAAAAATACATCCAGCATGCCGTATTTTGCTCACAACTAATTGCTTTGTTTTGATCACAAAGATGCATCGTCAATCTCGCTTGAGTGACGTAATCTTTTTGTCTGATTTTTCAAAACTCTGAATCCTGTTGTAATGCTTTAACGCTTTTAGAATTGGTAAACCTTTGATTTATTAGGTGCTTTTTTCGGGCTTTCTCTTCTCAAACTTGGCCTGTAATTTTGTGGTATGTTATGGGAGTTTTTTGGTACCCTCCACTAAATGATCTAAAAAATTGAACTGATTTTGAATTCAACTGCAGCTACCTAATGTTTCATCAGATATGACTGTGCACTAGTGACAGCTTATTCTTATGTGCATCATAGATATGTTGTCATGGCCACCAGCCGGCACCCATCTAGAGCCCACAGGTGAAGTAGAACCCTGGATGTTGAACATGAAACCACCTACGGCCTCGGAGGTTTACGACTGCATATGTTCTCTCAAGCGCCACTGAGCTCCCGGTCCGGATGGTCTTCCACCCGCGCTGTTCAAAGACGGGGGTTAAGTCCTCAGTCAGCGCTTGTCCGATCTGTTTGCTTGCATTTGGGAAAAGGAGTCTGTCCCAGAAAACTGGGGATAATCGGTGATAGTGCCCGTTTTCAAAAAAGGGGCGCGTAATGAGTGTGGTAACCACAGGGGGATCAGC
>NW_008751897.1:804895-826300 GCF_000715545.1 Opisthorchis viverrini | reverse complement strand
ATGAAGGAGATCACGAAATGCTTGGGTGCTGTCGGTGCTACTCGCCTTCCAGGATGGGGACCGCGTGATCCTCATTGTGCCTGGTTGGAGACACTACAAGATATGGCTGCCAACCGATGTCAGTGGCGTTCTTGTTGTCAGTTTCTGTCCAGATTGCCTGAGTGAATGTCTGGAGGTGTAGGCACCTCGGAATGATTGTGTTAAGCTAGCACTAAGTCCCTTACCAGCCCACCTTCACTCTTTTCCTTACAATAAGGCTTTCAAATAAGTCATGGCTGTACGGCAGTGAAGCATTGGTGTTGAACACTGATGTTATGCTGTCGATGATGATGATGGTGATGATGTGAGGTTGCAATAAGACAGATTAGGTTCATCGTAACAACAGCTTCAGTATGCTTTAACCTACAGACGACGCAGTACCCACTTGTTATTATCGACCAGTTAAAACAAACTAGGGAGTAATGAACCACTAGAGCCTAATACTTAGCTTCTATGAACTCTATTTGGCTAATTTTGCTCACCGTAAATAGTGTTATGTGGCGATTCACAAAAGTTTGCTTTCATACTTGGACTTGGGCACACTGCTTAGAATAACGATTCAGTTGGCCACCAGCCATCTCGCATCCACATTGCCGGAATTCAACCTAGTTGTGAATTGTGATTACGGAACCGCCTTCAGTCTCAGAATTCTCCAAGTGTGTATCTTGACCTAAGCTTAATCATGCGTATTGTCCTCACGACCTTTCTTTTGTCCTGTTCGAGATAAGTGATGGATTCCTTAGTCAGTTTGTGTACAGCCTACTTGCCTCTGTCCGGGGAAAATGGACCGCCACAAGAAATTGGGGTGGGCCGATAATAATATGATCTCTCAAAAGGGGGTTATTTATAGTGAATGTAGCAACCACAGTTTGACTCCCATTGCAACGAGTCTTCTGGCTTTTCTGATCCTTCTTCATTATACGGTGGTACGCAAAATATTGACTGATGGTCATCAACTGGGGTCGCTTCACAAGTCTGTGTAGAGACAACCACGATGTTCATGCATCTTGACGTCAACGGTGCGTTTTATTCGACTCGTGGGTTAAGCACCCTCAAACACATTTGTCCAACACGGCATTCCCGACAAGTCTGTCAACACGGTCCGATTCCTACATTCACATACTTCTAGGTGTTCAAGTATTCAAATTGCTGCTGTCGATCTGGAGTAGGCAGACGTCGTCGCGCTCATCTTTGAAGACCGAGGCAAAGTATAACCCATGCTGAATAGACTGGCCACCATCATATCAAATTTTGGCATGCGCCTAGCACCTTCAAAGTGCAAAGTCATGCTTCATTATGTGCAGGCCCTGAACGCAATTGGTGTTGTGAAGAAGTTTACGTATTTCGATAGTAGTATTAGCCGTGGCAGACGGACGTCCGAGGTAGTCAGAGCACGAATCTCAAAGGCCGGAATCAGATTAGCTAATCTGAATCAAAAAGTCATATCAAAGGACCCCAAGGGTCACGTGAAACAGGCTACAGTAAGGACTCTGTTGTCGTATGAGGGAGACATGGAAGAGATGATACCGAGCGTCTTCCGGTGTTTGACAAGAGGTGCTGCTGGTGTTGGATGGCGTCAACGAATTAGTAACCAGGTGATTAAAACACAAGTATATGATTATGAATCAGGTGCTTCAGTCGTGCAAAACATCAAATGGCATCAACTGCTTGACTCGGTCATGTGCTACGCATGCTAAAACATTCTCTAATGAGACGGCTGTTGTCCACGGCGCGTCCTTCAGAATGATGCGAACCGCTGGGTGTACAACGTATGACTTGACAGTAAGGTGTGAAAGTGAGCGATGAAGGGTCAATGTGTTTTTCACTAGCATCAACCTGCTCAGCAACATGAGTTTTCAATGCTGATGTATCGCTGCCGTACTAGGTGTTGTCGATGTGCCCCCTTCCAATATGTGGTCCACATACCCTCCTTACGCTTTACTGAACATAGTGCAAGCAGTAGTGGCTAATCGAAGTCTACGATGTTTGTGTTGCAGTTTCTTTCCAGAGTGTCCGAGTGAGCATTTTGTTGTATAGGCATCTCAGAATGCTTGCAGTTGGTCAGCACCAGGTTCCACCACTCACTTTTTCCATTCCACTCCAGGTCTTTTAATATAACTAGGTAAACATTATGGTTGTATGGCAGCGGTGTATTAGTGCCAACACTGATGTTTCTGTTCCTGATGATGACGGTGATGACGAAAGTCCTTCCTGTTTTACGCTTTAACACTTGAAGTCTCGAGAATCCCTGACTTCAAAACAAGTTTCAAGAAACCGTTTATCTTTATTTGAAATATGCATGCGACATTTGTCTACTAGAGGACTTCTCAAAGTTATACCCCTTTCGACATGCACTTGACATAATCAAAGTGCAAAATCAATGGTCAAAATCACATGATGACAAGATGGTACGTCAATGGATGGGAAATTTTTGATGTCCAATGACTTTACCTCAGTTTATGACCAGTTTTGTTGGTTTCTCCCGAAAAATTTTGTGATAGTCTACTTAGGTAAGCAGCACCCAGCCTAATTCAACTTTAACCGCATTCACTCGAAAGCAAATATTTTGATCCAGTCAAACACAGTATCCATGGGGACCGGTAATTTTCTAACAGCTCTTTTGGCAGATAACAATCGCTTGTGACACCCCGTAACAGTCCTATTCTTCTTCATGCTTTTCTTATTTTGCCTGTGACGAGAAATAATAAATAAATAATAGTAACAAATAGTAATAAATAATAGATAAAATAAAAAAATAATTTATCAGTTCGTGATAGTGAAAGGCAGGAATAGAGCCTCACACTTGTAGCTTGCAACCCCAATATGCGATTAATGTTCTACTCCCATGGATTTTGATTTTCCAAGCCAAAATGTGCGGTTCTGTGGACCGTAAAACACCTAATCATGTGTTAATACGCAGTCAGAAGTTTTGGATCTGCGTATGCTAACCTCAATATTTAAACTCATCATGACAGCCGACGAAACATAGGTTTTGCGCGTCTTTTTGCATCTTTCTACTTTAAATGAACAGAATGATGAGAACTAGATTGATTACTCTCTTTGCAGTATGACATAGATGAAGCGCAAGATCGACCGTGCAAGGAAGTCGACACATTCTGGTATAACAAACGGCCTGTGTGTGGGTGTAGCAGCTGTGTGTGATAGAGTCGGTGAACAGTAAACCAGTGGATAGACGGAGTAATGTATTCTGAATAATGCTCATTTCTCTATGTACTTAAAGATACACCTATTTAGGAAAAAAAGTCAACCATTTGATTACTTTCAGTATCCATCTTCCCTGGTGGATTGTAACCTCAATCAACTTCATTGGTTTTCATAACCTTGAACCCTGATGATGAATCACTAAATCGTATTCACCGCGTTTGTGTTGTAGCACTATACGACAAATACAAGGCAGAGAACTGAGTTAGGATTCCAAATAACTTCATCAGGATACGAAGAAAAATGTGTCGGTTCAAATAGCTTCAACAGCTGACCTTGCATTTCCCGGCAAGTACAGCGAGGAGGCGAACGTTAACATTAGCTTTGTTGGATTTCATCCTGCAATTTATGATTACTCGAACATCTGACTTTAGGTTCATTCAGCTGTCATATGAGGTTATAGATTTAGTTGATGTCCCGAAATGGTCCCTTGATGGTCCCATGGGCGAATTGGTGGATTAGAACTGGAAGCGTTAGAGTTCTATAATGACACAGTTTACGCCCATATTTTGTCACAGGAAGTTCGCATTTGGCAGTCATAACTGCATCCCAGATGTCAGATGATTCAACCGAACAAAAAGCGCGAACAATTGGAGTCGTCACACTTGAGGATATCATCGAAGAAATACTGCAAGAAGAGATCATTGATGAAACGGATATATTCAGTGAGTGATTCATCAACGTTCCTTTCCGTCACGGGTAATACGGGTAAAAGAACATGTAGAGCGCTAATTTCATACGCACCCAAACAGGCGATAGCGTGGGAGCCACAGAGAATCGCCCGGGTGAAACTTGAAGTGAAATGAACGTTTGTTGGCTCACACAGGACAAGTTTGAAGCAAGCAAACGAGACTAGCCTCGATAAAAGACCAAATAAGAACACATGGAAGACACACGTATTTTGACTTAAACATAAGTTACATTGGAATCGGTAATAAACGAGCCTAAAAAAAGATTTTGCAGCCGTTATCTGGTAATCATACATCACTACTTCCAAAACGTATTCATGCAGACGATTCAGTAACCGAATTATTTATCAAAGATGGATTTATGTTGTACTGTGTCCTGTGCGTTGATACGCACATTAGTTTGCAGATGTGGATGTTCACGGATGGGGATCCACAACCAGAATGGGCTCACAAGGTGCGTATTTCAGCAGATACTCCCTGTCTGATGGTAACCAACACCTGCTTGTATCAGTGGATATTACTGAGAGAAACCGTTTTTCAGTAGTGCCGCTCTTGATAGTATGGTTAACTCATGCTTACACAAAAACAACCAGGAATCCAACTGTTGGGCATGGTGCATTCTGAGGAAACCGGTTAGGCATACTGTGTTACCCTCAGTATCAATCAAGGCCGTTCAGTTCTTAGAGACATTATTTCCCCTGGGGGGAATGTCGTTGTGCCAGCAGTTACGAATATATTTTCAGCGTTTCACCTTTTTCTCTTTGCTGGTGACCATATCACGAAATCGTTTTTTCTAATTATCCACACTATCTTACGCTCAATGGATAAGAATGTCAGCTTGTAGCCGTTTATGCTTTTCTCCAGCTTTGATGGTCACACTGGCCAAAATGAAGCGCCAGAGAGCTACTAAACATTTTCAAATTCGACATGTTCCTTGTGGAAATACGTACAACATACAACGATGATCACGGCTATGCCCGAATTCCTGCTCACCATAAAGCATAACATTAGAAAGGCTACTGTTTGAAGTGACTAAACAGAAACTAGGTTGTCTATTTCTGTGAAACCCGTGTATATCCTTCCATATCATGGCAAGATAAAAAGCAGTTTTCCTAAGCTTAGGCGAAAAGACTTGGACTGTAAAGGGAAAGTAGCAAGTAAACGAGGTTCTGAGAGGAAATTTCAAGCGAGGAATCCGGGGAAAAAATACACGCATAAATCCAGCAAGTTAGATATTATCGATGACACAGATGTACCTCGGCGTGGCTACTTAATGGTAGTGAAGTGAGATAAGGTGGACAGTTTTGAAACGTGATTCATTTCATGCGTCAACCAACCTGAACATATTCATTTACAAGTTCACTGTGGTGAGCAATGTGGCTATAGGGAGATGAGTTTATACTCTCCTTTCCAATGATCATCAGGTAACCGGGTTGCCCCTAAATCTTCCGGAAATTTTTATTAGGCCAGTGTCAAGAAATACGCCTTTACTGTACGTTAATGAATCCTGGAGGGACTAGCTGAAAATAGAACTAAATAGTATACAAATGTGGTGGCAAAACCGGACATATCGGGGATGATAAGGTGAATAATAAAGCTTGGGGAGATGAACTGCTGGTAAAATCGTCAAGAAGGTGGATGACGAAAGGTAGGCACAAATGTGGTTCCACTGTGTATCGTGGTGTGTAAAAAAACATCAGACACATGAAAGCGTGTGAACACAGTAAGTATCACCTGGTTGAAGTGCGCACTAGTCTACATCAGGAACGAAAGCATGGGAATGCGGAATCGTGTGATCTTTTCGAGAAATCATTCACACTTGTTCATTACAATATGGAGGTAGGTCAATATCAGTTGCCAGAAGCTAGAGATGATATGTGTTATTAGCTGCGCGAAAACTGGAAGAGAAGATAAGACTGACTTTCAGAATGTTTTCTGAAAATTCTGTATTGGGCATCACGAATGATCCTGCCCGGGTTTGGAAAATTCGGCAATATCTCAGCCAAGCTAGACACCAAAAAGATGATATGGCCGACTGATTTCTGTATTCGGTTCCATACACTTGCACCCTACGCAAGGGAAGATTAACCGCTTTCTTATTTATCGACTCCAACAATCAGTACGAGCATTATTCCAGTGCGTGTCACCTATGGTACCCTGACTTTTTTTTACCGGAAAGTCTTTGTTTATTACCCGAGTGTTTCTATTATTCGCTAGGTGGCTCTATCAGATGAGCCAAACTGGGAACATTTGGATTTGCTTCAGAACGGACCTAATTCTAGTCTAAACTATCCTGGGGATAAATATTCCTCTGGGAATAAATATTCCTCTAAGGGTATGAACCAGAGTTAAACCGTACACGAAGAATGACCGTGTGAGGCTGTGCAGCATGTTGTCCACGTACACGTCTTGGACCGTGATACCAGATAACTTAGACCTCTATGAGGTACAACTTTTAAGCCCAATGTATGCGAGGGTTGAAGCAACAACTCGAAGCAGTTACAAGGTTTGGGTTTCAAGGACACCCTAATTATAATTCCTAAAGTGAGCAGAGAACTTAGGAGAACATATCCTCCTTCTTATCAAATCGACACTGATCGAAAGCAACAATGAAAACGTGAGAGCCAACATACAGCTGGGGATCGGTCGACTCATGCATTCATCCTTGTAAATAGTCCCATTTTTGTTTTCCAAGCTGATAATGTGAAGCGTGAGAAACGAAGACAATCGAACGTCCACAGTAACCTTTACCATGTAATCAACAGGAAATGCAGCAGCAGAATACCACCGCAGTTGAGGCTTGCAGCGCTACGGCACGTCACCACGAGTAAGCTATTATTCTAAAATGATACAGACTAGTTGATTTTTCACACCTTTACGTATTTTTTCTCGAATCCCCACTTGGAGAAGGTAGCTTCCCGAATGTTTGACCAGAGGAATGACATGGCAGGCTGAGGCAACACTACAGTCCCCATCATACTCCGAAGCTGATTAAGCTACGCGGATCTTAGACTCAAAGTAAACCTGATCGTTCTGACAGGGTAGGCTATGAAGGACGATAATCCAACCAAAAGGTGTAAAAAGCGTGCTTTCTGAGAACTATCTGTGACAAGTGAACTGTAAATCAGTCGGCTTTAAAGCATATATTATGGGTGCATTGGTCCCAGCTGTTGCGATCACCTGAAAGTAAGAGAGTGTGGGAGATACAGCCAGGTCTTGGAGGCGATAGTATGTTCAGTTAGTTCCGGAACTGGGTAGCTAAACAATGAAGGCGGTAACTTTGATGCACAAGCGCCATCATTTCCATCAGTGCTATTAACCATAGGTGAGTTGAGTCCCATGGTTCCCATTCAACCAGGCGGTAGTTGTCGACTCGACCAAGTTTACTGGTTAGAATTTTCACGCTTCGTTGTTAAATCTTACATTGTGCATCTCTCGTCCGCTTCCACTCAGTATAGGGCTGGGCGAAAGAGCCCTGTGAGTCAGACAGTCCTTTTTATACTGAGCACATACCCTAACCAGCGTGACCAATGGAGCGCAAGTAATTCATCAATCACAGAAGAGTTCCTTCTTCCTTAAACCATCTGGCGTACCTCCGCATTGCAAATCCAGTATCTCAATCAGACCAGACCAATGTTTCGGAGACACTGCTGGTCAAATGCTGATAACTTTCGTACTACTTCTGCTACTAAAGGCCACGTCACTCATCTGTGAAGTAGTGTGGATCGCACTGGTGCAGTGTAAACTCTGAAGTTGGCAGATAAACTGACAGTACGTCGGTGACATAGGCATCGGAGGTCGGCAACAGCTGCCCTGGCCTTTTTGACTCGAAATTTGAAATCATCTTTCGTTTAACTGCCCGGGTAAACAAAGTTATTTATCATGTCAACTGGTTCTTCTACAAGCATGATGTTTGGGTCTAATGTGAAGCGCATACCCAACCGTGCGGCGGAGTTATTTAGGTTATTTGAAACTGTTTGAACCAATGAGAGCAATATCGTCTACACGTTCAATGTCTGTGATCAAACGTCCCGGGGGAATTTCGACCATCCAAGTTTTCGGAGGAAGGCAGAGAAATTTCAAGCAGCACATCAATAACAAAGTTGAAGAGGAAAAACGAGTTTAGCCTTGTTCTACACCACTGGACATGGTGAACTTAGGCAAAAGCTTGCCGCATACTCGTTCGTGCCCACAAGAGTTCGTATAGTGTCCTCATAAGAAAAATAAATTTGGAAAGGACATATTTGATCGCCAGACACCGCCAAAGTTCCTGACGATCTGCAGAGTCAAAAGCAGCTTTCAGATCAAGAAAATCGATTAAATTTTGAAGTTTGAAAGTGTCTCTCTGTGAGAACTTGTTTCAGGGTAAAGATACGGTCGATGCATCCTCAAACAGGGTGAAACCCATTCTGACTTTCATGAATCCGTCACTTCTGATAATCGATCAACCTGCGCAAAGTATTGCCAGAGGGTGCCCTAGATGCGACGGATAACAGGTTGATGTCAAGATGGTCTCCGCATGACGTTCTTGCACCACTTTTGAGGGCTGGGATGACGGATAAGCGCCTCTCTGGATCTCAAATCAACAGAATATATATACAACTGTTGGAGCATAGCATAAAACCGCGAAACAATGCACCACTTAGACTGTGACGGCGAAGCGTGTATGTTGGATACGTTCGATAAGTTCAGTTCAATTTTTCAACCACAAACCGCGTAGGATTATGGGTTTCCACGAAAAAAGGTAGTGAAAAACGGTAGATGCATTCCCAAAAAGCCTACTTCTGATTGAGATTAACAACTTTGCGTTATAATCTGTCTATCGCATCTAGTACTGATATGAGTTAACACTAATCAAAACAAACCACCTGTGGTCCCCTATTGCGAATTTCCTTAATCCACTCCTCTAACGTTACAGATACCAAGTCCTTCAGCTCACAGTACGTACATATATACATACTACAAAGCCTGTTGAACGGACCTGTGCTACGAGAGTATGATTTCGAGTGAGTAGAATGCAATCTATCCTGTATATTTTTCTTAAACATTTATCGAAAAAGATTAATGGGAGTCGTAAAGTTACAGTACTTGTCTCTAAGTTTCACGTAGTGTGCGCAAGAGGCCTCAGCCCTCCTGAGGCTTTTGAGCAATGTATCGGCATGTAAATAGCTGAGCGACCATTCGTCCTATATCGTTCTTTATGGAACAGACAAGTATCTAAATACCTACTACCTGGGTGCCTTAAACATCGAAAGTTTTGTGAACTGCTTGAGGTACGAAATCAATGTAAAGACGACTGCGCAGCTTTGGAACGACTGTTGTAAGGAATGCAGATATTTTGGAGCAAAATGCTGCAAATCACAAAAAATCTCATTCAGACTTCTCTGCAGAAGTAACCCGAGTTCACTCAACCATGTAGGATCCAGCGAACGACAGATGAATTTTTATGACATTAGGATTACTGAAGGTTGTTTTGCAAGTTTTTAGGTTCAAATTAGTCTACAATCAAAGATAGCTATTTCGCCCCCCTCCCTCCCGGACGTTGCGCAACTTCCTGCAATTTGTATTCAAGACTGAGAAAGGGAACAGGCAGGTCAAACTCCATAAAAATGCGACATGTGCGTCCAGTGAGATAAGAGCATCAGACATTAGTGTGAGACAAAGTAGGTTCAAGATCCTACGGAGTCAATTGGCAACCTAAAGCGAGTTTGGGTTATAATGATGGAATATCGCAATTCTCGGTTTGATTCAATTTATCACCATAGGTTCCAACTGTTACAGTTTCGATCACCGGAAAACGGGGAAGTGTGGGACATACAGCCAAGACTTGGAGGCGATAAAATGTTAAGTTTGTTCGGAAATCGGGTAGCTAAGCATTGAAGGCGATAGCTTCGATGCATTAGCGCCACTGACTGCGCGATCGGGCCATTTCTGCCAGTGCCATTAGCCATTGGCGAGTTGAGTCCCGGAGTCCCCATCTAGAGAGGCGCCAGCTATCAACCTGACTAAGTTTACTGGTTAGTATTTTCGTACTTCGTTTGCAGGTCGTACACTGCCCACCGCTCAGTCGCTTCCACTCGGCACAGGGCTGGGCGAAAAAAGCTCTGCGAGGCAGACGGTCTTCTGGCGTGCATTGAAACTCTACGTGGGAAAGGTTTGCCTGAATTATGAAATGACCGTAATCTAGGTCTTGATTACTGTGGTTGGCAAACTCAGAAAATGAGCCGTAAACTGTCGGACCTGTGAAATTATTAAACCGATGATACCTCTTTTTGTCTATGGTTTCAGGCCACAAAATACCAAACAGAACAAACTCTACGTTGCCGGTGAAGCTGCAGTTTGTGCAACTCTCGTTTTACAAGGACACCTTTTCGTGGAATTTAGCAAAGAAGGACTACAGTTCGAAACCGGAGCGTTCACGTTTTTCGGAGAGACAATCTTCAACGGTACGTGAGAAGGAATATGCCTGTAACGATATCAACAAATTATAGGGCGTTGGTAGTTTTCACTGACAGGTAGGTATTCATTGTGTCGAGCATTTTGATCACCGGGAACTGATGAGACTGACTGTACAGAATAGCCTTCACCGTTCCAGCTGTTGTTCTCTGCACACATGGATTCATTGTACCATAGGCTTTCATCGTAAAACTCCTTATTCGTCGTAAACTGTTGCAATGACGTTACACTTGACGGACGTCACCAGTAAATCGATGAACTTAAGCGGATGACTGTATGAAACGACATATAGTGTACACAGACGGAGGTCTTTGAGATATAAATGAAATAGTTCATGCCACAAAAACAAAGGAGCTTCTCTGTTTTTCACCATGGCCTCGCCCTCAGGTGGTGACAGATTTCGTCGGGAATCAACCCGAATTCTCATGAAAACATAATTTAGTGGGGAATAGAAGAAACAAAATTAAGGAGCTACGCCATGGTACTCTTAATCTAAAGAAATTTCGATTATATTTACCGGTCATCTAGCCTCTACAGTGCTCACCTCTACGGGAAGAGTAATGGATTACGGCCACGAGAGTATGGTGGTTCAAACTGCACATAGTACCATAAAAACTACTTACGTTGTGCATTGCTGTGTTGCCACTGTCCGTTAGGTGATAAAAGGGTTCAGTTCAGTTCAGTCCAATTTTCCAGTTCAAAAACCTTGCATCGACGCGCCCTGTTTCCGGCTGCCATAGCTTCCTTCGTCGAGGACAAGCAGAAAAAGGGCATGAGAGCCGCGCGCTGGTGGGGAAGGCCCAGTCAGTGCATTGACGACAGATGGATCTGTTTACACAGTGTGACAAAGAGTGAGAGCTATGCAGTGGGGGCGATAGCTTCGATGTGCGACCACCTTTGGTTGCATGGCACAGCTGTATCTGACAGGGTCACTAACCCCCATCCCAAACCGGGGAGATGGCTTTTACTAGCGCGATGGAGTTGACTGTTAGGGACTTTCATGCTTTGTTGCCGAATCATGGACTCAGTAGCCTCCATCCGATAGCAGAATGAGGAAAGCTTTCTCGGGCAGATGATCTGCTATACGAAGTACATGGCCTAATCAGCGTAACCTGTGGGGTGTAACTGGTTGATCTGTTGAGGGAAAGTGGACTTTCTCGAAGTTCATCTGGCGAACCTCAACCATCATCAACCATATTCCACGATCGGCACCCACACATGACGTCAGATAATTCGCCGGGCTGAATTATTTTCCGGGAGTGTTTCTGTTCTGTCTTACATCCTGCGCTTGAGCGACGCCAAAGATGCATAAAGATGAGGTGATCTCGTTTCAGTAAGAATTCACATCCGACGATGAAACAGTTGGAAGTATCCAGAAGACGATTCTGATAAACTTGCTTAGCTTCATGTCCTCCGGTTCAATACAATTATCTTCCATTTGACTAGGTGCAATTTGAATTAAATCAATTCAGATGCAACCAGCTTACCTCGCTTACCTACAGACAGTTCGCATTACTTAATAGTTTTTCTATGAACGTCATTGTCTCATCCTTTTCCATCTCAGAATACGGTTGCTTCCTTCCTACCACCAGACCATGACAATCACACTTTCTATTTTCTCCTGCGTCCAGAAGCCCGTTGTGTATCGTGACTAAAAATAAGCCTATGAAAACTTTGGAAGGAGAACCATTAGTCTTCAGATGCAAATGCGCCTTTCTATTGAATGCAAGATCTGAATGGAAGTTCTGTGACATTACGCGCTCTATCATGAGACTGTTCTCCTGATAAGTTCACGCTCTGGAATCCTGAAGATTAGATGTTCCTTTAGGGAGACGGGAAACTTCTCAACGAGCACTGGGTTACTGCATACCTAATACGCAGATATACTGTTTCGTCTACCCTGTGGTCCATGGCGAGTAAGAAGAGTCTTCATTACGTCAGAAAGAAGGCTGCCATCTGTCCTCTGTTCTACCCTGTGGTCCATGGCGAGTAAGAAGGCTGCCATCTGTCCTCTGACAGGCAGTCATAGTAAGATTGCACAAAATCCCTCGTCTTCTGCAAGGAGCCAGTCTCAATGATGAAATGAAGAAGCACTTTATGCAATTTCAGATGTTCTTTACAGAAGCATGTTTTTCGTAGTTTTTAGCCCGTTGTTTCGGTTTTCCGAGATTGCTCATGCGCGGAAAACTTGGGTTCTTAATCCTCCCCAATTGCAACCTCATTAGGAACATAAAAGAATAGAAAGTACCTAGTACCCAATCAACCAGAAGATGTTTTGGACCGACTGAGTACTCATCGTTTCGGAGGTTTAGTAAACAATCGGTGGACCTATTTCTGGGCAAGGTTTCGCTTTTGACACAAAAGCTTCGTCAGGCCAAGGGAAGGACAAAGAACCTTGAACACCCTAAAACACTTAGCATGGTAATCACAAAGGTAGACCAGGGTAAAACCACGGTCATCATGTGTAATAGTTATCACCTGCAGAAAGTTAGAAAACTCCTAGCCTTAGCGAAAAATTAGCAGCTGAACGTTCACACCAATAAGAGCAAGCTTGAATTAGGAAGGTATTTAAGATCAGTGTTACATCATCTGGGGGCAGGGCAAGTGGTATCGGTTGCAATCTAACCACCGCACTACAGGCTCTGCCATTTAGCGACAGACTAATATCGCGTCAAACCAAAAGGTGTACAAGCTGAGGAAAAGCCGACATGCTTTAGAGACTGTAGCGTTCATGCCGTCCGCAATGCTGCCATCTAATGTGGTATAACTACCCAGATAGGTAAATCAGTTCATTATGTCTACTAGTTCTGGTGCCATGACCAGCTTTGGCAGCGGACTCTCAATGTTTTGTAATAGCGTTTTTCACTTTGAAGCCGCAACGCCCGTACCAAAAGGTATAGCTTTTAGGTGCTCTGGTGACTCCTAATAAGACTGAAACAGCTGTACAGACTTTTCAACATAGGTTAGCTTCCCTTACAGGACGAAATGTCAACTAAAATGACCAGACCTACGCACAATACCATCAACACTATTTAGTGCATTTTTGTATCTGGATAAAACCCGAAACAAGTACAGCAACGCCGTCCGCATCGGATCACCATCAACATTGACGGTAATAAACCAGTAATACATGCTGGCGTTTAACTGCCACATATCGCAGGCATACTCCAATTCCTTAAGGTCTTCCGCCTTTGAAGAAGACATAACGACAATCAGCTAAGTCGAACGCTGCTTTTAGGTCTGAGATGACAAAAGGCGTTGACCATCTACACGTGTGAGGGTTTTCGTCCATGACTTGGACGTAACGACTGTCGCTCACGAGGATAGCTTAGAAGCGATTGTGACTAAATTGATACCACAATGATCCTCACTTTCGGATGTATGCTCTCTAAACAGGGATGACACCAGATTTCTGCTATTCCCCTGGGACTTCCTTCGTCTTACAAACGCTGTGCATGAGGTTTGCCACACTGTGAACGGGTTCTTCTCACCTACGAAACAAGACAGACGGAGACAGTTTTTGTTTCATTTCACCCTCTATATGGACCAAGCAATTCACGTCACATTGTGAAGCTCATGGTGAATTGAACGTTATGTTGGGAACTTGAGACCACTGAGTTGTTCTTCGAGGCACACTACCCACCGAAACAAGCGGCGCGTTTTGAAAGGAGCTTTTGAGTTATCTCTTCGTAAAGATCTCACTGACCGATGGTCTCTTGGCCTACGTTGCGTATAAGTTGGCTTGACCGTCTTTTCCAGTTCTTTGGCTTTTCTTCTCCGGATCAGTCTTGAGGCTGTATGGTTCCCAACCCGACTGATTTCTTTCGTGTCCGCAAACTGTCCGACAGCTACTGTGATCGACTTCTTTAACTGCCATATCATAGCGGTGAATAGTCTTATCAGCTGTTAGAAAACAGGCTGCAACAGGAACACAAACCAGGGTATGACCTCATTCTGCGTTCCAAAAGGAGCGACAGCCCTGAACATAAGATCGCCATCCATAGCTAGTTGTAGTTTATCTTAGTGCCCGATTGGCTATGGCTAAACAGATACCAGAGAAAGCGATACTCACGCTTGTGCTTGCGATGAATAGGTAGTGACCAGCACAGCTTTTGGAAGCGACCTCTTTTGTCGATTCTGTGAATATCCACACCAAATCTCACCGGGACGGCTCTCATGCTTGTCTGTTCTTCGCAAACCGTCAACCAAAATACTGATAGCCGAACCATGTTACTCGTGAAAGTCTCGAAAACTCATCATAGAAAAGCGTCTTCTACGGCGGCATTGCTGCAGTTTGCCGGGCGCATGCAAGGATAAGAAACACATTCTGGGTTTGGGGTCGTTAGAAGAGGATCCTGACGAGCCCAGTAAGTCTGAATGCACACAGTCGGCTGTTCATAGGAAACAAGTTATCTCAACCTCTTTAGCTCTCGCAGTCGACGCGATTACCATACAAGTGAAACGATGGCAAGGACTATCTGATACCCAGAGAATAAACCGCAAACTGGGCTGCCCTGCACAGATACATTACCGTAATGTGGCCTCGTATGTACATTCCGGATACATAGCACAAGCTAATTTTTGGAGAGAGCGTCAATAACAGAGATTTCTTGGCCTGTTTCATGTTAGGTATGCATGTTTATGTTTTATTTTCCTGGAGTGAGGGTTAGGAAGTGATGCTGAGTATATAAGAGCCACATACGGAGGGGATTGATTGGAGATTTGTCCTAAAAAGGGTTGGGGCTGATAAATTAATAGGGCTAGCCGCTGCTCCCAAGCTGTGTGGATAGGTGTTACTTCCTAGTTGACCAGGCCGAATGGGGCTTGATTGAGGTATCCAACATTGAACCTTTGAATCAAAAGTCTGACTCGCAAGGAGAAAATGACTGGAGACGTGGGAGAATTGCCTAGCTGGATGACTCATGGAGTAAGACATAGGTGTTGGATTCCTAACGTGTCTGCTCCCAGCAGGCGCAGCAAAACCAGACTGGGTTTAAAAGCATTTCAACCGTATTAAACAATGCGCCAGCGGTCATGATCAACTGTTCAGCGATTGAACCGACCTTCTATAACCCGTGTTTCCACAGTGGAACGCAGCATCGTTGCATCCATAAACATGGACATGCTGGAAAAGACACCTTGCTGCCTTTACATTCCCACCACGACTTTACCCACCAGAAATCTTCGTATTAAGATAACTCATAGTATGGGAACTTGCTAATCTTTGGCTGGTTGCTCATCTTTGGTATTTGTGGTATGGGTTGAACCTTGAGGAGTGAAGTTGCAGCCAATACAGCTCTTGGGGTCATTGCAACACTCAAGCCGTGCCACCATATCAATACAGCGCTTAGTGGTCAGGATACATAAACCTATAAGCATTCAAGCAGCCAATCTGTATAACAAAAAATGGTAATAGAGGAACACATGATATTGGTTGGTCATAGCTTGCGGCGTCTCCGATGAGCAGACAAACCGGACTATACAGGCTTAGCAGACTTCATCCTGGAAATTGATATGCACCAACTGCAGTCAACTTATTCGTTGTCGTCTGACAGCTGCACACAAAGGCTAAGATTTACAAGCCCCTGTATTTGGGTTCAGTTTCGACTTAACACTCAAATAAGCGTTTGTATCAACGGGGAGAAATCTAAACAGGTGTCACACGATCGATACAAAGTAATTTAATCTGTGGACAAGCTCCTCAAACAAAATAGATGTTGCACTTCCAAAGTCCTATTCCCAGACCATCTTCCCAGAGATCGATATGAACCACAGACCCAAGACATCAGGGCTTAAGGATGAAGGTGATCTCACTGCAAAAACTGCAATCTTTGGGACCTAAGGAAATGCAGTCCGAACAACTGTACACGACTTTTTATGGTGATTGGTGACCGATTGAATGTGAGAGGATGGCAGAAGATCTCATCCTAGCGTTATGCTGCTAGCGAACGTGGTTACTTGGTCGCATCACAAAGTCACAGAATAGGATGACCGGAACTCCCTTGTAAGCCTTCGAGTAATCATTTGATTCTTCCAGTAACGCTGGCCTACGACAAACATTCACTCGCAAAACCCGAAACAGCTTCCCATAATGCAGCATACCAAACGGAATGGTTTTATCATGCTGTCAACAACAAACACTGGTCACACAAAATTCGGTACCAATGAAACATTTTATCGTGAAACCGTATAGAGGTCCCAACGATAAAGACTCATTGCGTGCATTAAGCTATGATGAAATCAAGTACTATGCTTGAATGTGTCCAAAATGCAACACAAAGGTAAGTGAACCATGCAACCTTGCACGCTTGCAAACTGGAAGTTCCAAATCTACGCAGTAAATTTGAGTGCATTTAGAAACACGGCCACATTAGCCAACGGATTTATCAACATGGTTCCCTCGATTACCCATAGAACCTCATACGAGTAAAAAACGTAGGGGCCCTGTGAAAGGTCAGATATACCGTACCGCGTTACACATTTATTCAGAGGAATTTATTTGGTGCATCCCAGTCTCGTGAAATTTCAGCTACAGGTTTTGTTTTTAGAGATCAACACGATTCTTCCCGAAATGCCAGAAGCTTGGAACCTTTCTGAACTACTAAGCAAAGTATCCAGTGTCACCCAGTTCATCCCTGATTATACTGTGACACTACAAAGCACTGTTCAGTGTCTGGAACTTACAGGTGAACATTATCTTGTGGCACGGTACCTCTCGGACTGTCTTCAAAAAGGTAAGCAAGCACGCGTATGCATTGAATAAATTAAAAAATGCACCATGTGCGAGTTGTTCTATTGGCAGGATGCGAGGGAATACATAAATTGCCGCACGAAATTTCGCGTATCGATCCGGTTAAACCCTCTCAAAAAACAATTGACGGAAAGTTGCATTCACAGGACTGTCCCAGAGAGGAAGCGAAACTATCCTACCCAAGATTTAGTTGCCTTGTGAGAGATAGACTGCTTCCCAAGAATAATGCGCGGTCACCCTGATTGAGCGGTATCTTTGCACGTGCCAGACCGTAATGACAACAATGACTTTGTATACCCAGGGTGATACTGACGATTGGCGGATATGGATGCCAATAACACCACTGAATGAATCCAGCAGCGCATTTCGGAGGGAAATCTCTATGTTACAAACGTTGGCGATTGGAATCGTACAAATTAAGACATGCACAAAGGTGACCCAACTTATGATGGTCATTATGTTTAATGAAATCTTGCGCTTCATTTACATTTTACATGGTCAGAAACCCCAAATGAAACGTAGTATCGTACCTTTCAGTTCGCTTAGCTCCGATAAACCGTAAAAATAAGGATCACACGTGACCACCTTGAAAAGTGCAATTTTCTGTAGGAAGACCTCAAGTACATTCCTGACAAAAGATACCGATGAGAAGATTGTGTTCAATTCTACAGCAAATTAACTTCGAAGGAAGACTCTGTGCGGCATAATAGCGCTCAACAGGTCCATATGTCCTGCAACGAAGCAATTTGCGTACAACTAAATCAGGGATGATTTTGAGGCTGGCAACCGTTAGAAGTTAGCACCGGAGTTTCGCTCATTGGCAAGTGTTACCTCTACCTGTGTGTATGGGGAGATTACATGGGGTGGAGAGGTATATGATCCAGAGGAACTCTGGAATCTAAAGATCTAATGAAGTAACACAAGATGCAAAATCAGTCTATAAACATCATTGTTGAAGTCACATACGGGGTACAGAACAAAAAGACAGTACTAGGCCCATGGGGGTTGACCTTCATTTGAAATCCTAAGGGATTCCCACACATGTCACGAAATTGCAGAAATTGCAAAACGCCAAAGTCCTTTAGCAAACATAAATCTAACACTGCGCTTACATACGTCATCGTTTTTAAGCACCAGTTTTGTTTTGTCAGACGAGCATGTCGCCCAGGTTAAAAAAAGTAGACCATTAGTCCGTCTCTCACTTTCTATTTTTCAGATCCTAATCCCGAAGAATTCTCCTGGATAGGCCAAAGTAACTACTTTCGCGATGCATGGGAAGCACGCCAGTCTTCATCAATGGGCAGTGAGATAAAGGAAAGAAGCAGACCCCAAGAGTTATGAAATACTGCCATTAGAGGTCATTGAGGTCAGTGGCTTATTTACTTCGCAAGTACCAAGTGGTTGCACGAATCCAGGAGTCATTCACAAACGACGTGGGTCAGCTGCTCACCCAGTTGGGAAAGGAATAAAAGCAACAGTATTGAATAGTTGATATTGTTCATTCAGTGTTATCATCGTTTTACAATCGTTTTCAGTTGGCTTTTCTTCATTCTCTTTATCTTCGCTACATTCTTGATCTGAGGTGGAAAACAGTAGGACCATGACAATCCAATGTCTTACCGGGATGACAACCTCTGATCGTTTCTCATTTTCCAGTTTTCTTTGTCTTTTCTCTTCCTCTTTGAGGCGTTTGTTGCGTTTTCGAGTTGCTCTTTCTTCTTTCATTTTGTTTCCGACTGCTCGGACACGTTTCTTCTCTTCTGTATCGGCCATGCGTTTTGAGAAAGATGTTCGGATGCCTTTGCCTTTCTTGATCGCGCTATGTCTTGGGTGAGAAAAGTGGATGAAGGAATATGGACGGTCACTAGTGGGCTTGACCTTTATAAATGGTAAAGTGCGTCTGGGTAAAAAAATACCAGTCATACAGGGGTATGAAAAACACTTGCATGTGGACTTTTCGGCCAACCATTGACCAAATAGCTGGCTCAAAACTACCAACATAAACTGAGTGTTATGCGGCTTAGGGAACAACGGTAAGCAACGCTTGATACGATTAGCAAAACAGATGCTTGAAACAGCCAGAGTAAAATGTGGCGAAATTCACTTGCATCATTTCCGACTAGCTGTTTTCCAGACATAGCTGATTGATATACATAAGGACAGAACGGCTGTACAAGCCACCACCGCACTGAATTCCTCATGCACAAACCACAACTCCTAATCGGAGCTAGGTGGCCCAGAGCTCGAATTTATTGATCGGAAAGTCCATGGTTCGAACCCGACATCTGGCTCTCGACTTCCCCTGTCTAGGCTTGGGCAACTTGGCAGTATCCCGCCCTCGTGCAACCTTCGGGTGGCATGGCAGTTAGGCGCCGAAGGGGTGCTACAGCTGAATGATTACTAGAACTCCTAACCGAATGGCGGCTGCAGCCATTGCCTCCGATGATAGAATGACGTTCGAGTGAGTGGTACACAAGAAATGGATAGTTAACAGTAATGAGCCATTGGTACAAGATAAACGAATCAAAAGTAAATTTTCATAAAATTGGCAATAATACCTTTCAATCCTAACGGTCTTCCAGACGCGTCCGGATTTGCATTTACCACGCATTTCTGTGGTAGGGGGTACTAAAAAGAGAGCGAAAGTAATGGCCAAGCTGAATAGTTTATTCACAGTTCTTCATCACACCAGAGCTGAACGCGCCGATGGAATAGCAACGAAAAAGTTTCATTCATCACATTCAAATGTAATGATCGCCGGTCCTAGCAACTGGATTGACATCCGTCTTAAATAGCCCTTTGCAGCGACTTTTAATTGAATCACTTCTTATAGCTGAAAAGTAAGATTCAAGCCCTTAAACAAGTTGCTCTCCATTTTGCAAAACTGAATGTAAGAAGAAAGAATCCATGAGGTGAGTCCAATAATGGAATTGACCGCCACGTCACTTCCGACGGCACACTACTGCTGACGTACTGAAGGCTTGGGATGGACAAGCCATGGTCGATAATGCTAGGCAGTCGAGAAGCGTATTTACTTGACTGCATGCCCGCTGATAATGGTCGACGTGTGGCCCCTTGGTTAAAGTGCAGAAGAATCTCGATAGTTACCGTATTGTTCCAATAAACTGTAGATCTGAATCCACCAATGATGATTTTGACGATAACCTACGCTTGGACGGGCTGACGGCTCACCAACGCCTGCGTCTCCTATACAATACACAACCATGAGGCCTACAACTAACAACACAATACTGCCATCTCACATCGACCGTCGCGTGGTCATCAGCCGAATCGTCTTACTTGCTATATAATGCATAGCGGGTAAACAAAAACGGAGCTCAGAACCTTGATCAGTTTGTGCAACAGCTCTGGGTTTGTTGCCTTGCTATATAATGCATAGCGGGTAAACAAAAACGGAGCTCAGAACCTTGATCAGTTTGTGCAACAGCTCTGCGGTTTGTTGCCAGATTGCTGCTTTACGGCTGCCAGTGAAGTCACAGCGATGAAGCGTTACGAGGCGCATTTATTAGTGGACCTTATTCGAATACTATACGCCAGAGATCGTTGGAACATAAGTCGCTAGTTGTTAAAACCGCCTACGACCATGCAAAATCCTCCGAACTGGCGCGAAAACAGTCGCTGTCGTTTTTGCCGAACAATCGACTCCCCTGAGCTGCCGTATCCGACGACCCGCCAAAGTCGTCACGTTCTCATGCATCATCGCATGAACAGACGACTGATGCTAGTACGGGGTCTTCATGTCTCCCCTGTGGCTATGCTCGTCACCAGCGTGATAAATGCCCCGCTAAGATGTGACCTGCAAAGACCGTGGAAAGAGGGCGTTTTCAAAAGGTATGCAGATCTACTACAGGTCCGAGGAACACCTCATCTATTTCAAGTGCACTATCTTGCGTGACTGCAGCGGCTTGCGAGTGTCTTAAAGAAGCAGCCACCGATGTGAAAGCCAATTGTGTCCCACTTCGAGCTCTTGTTGATTCTTCGTCGTCACATGGCGGCACGCGAAGTCTTGACTCGTGAGAATCAAGCGGGATTTCGACCGGGTAGAGGCTGCGTTGACCACATCTTCACAATCCGTCAGGTGTTAGAGCAACGCCACATGTACAGACGACCCACAATCCTGGTATTCCTTGACTTCAAGGATGCGTTCGATTCTGTTGATCGATCAGTTCTTTTAACTACACTTGCTCAACAGGGTATGCCCCAAAAGTTTGTAAACATAATCCAATC